>NW_026562624.1:0-102730 GCF_027474105.1 Poeciliopsis prolifica
TGATATAATTGAATTTCAGATTGAACTATTTGTATAATTTTAGAAATAAACTATTATAATGCTGATCTTTTTCTTTTTTCCTGTTTAGTAGAAATTGTGTGAAAGACTAGATTACATAATTATAGAGGCTGGAATAAAACCTGTTTAAAACAAAAAGTAAATCAGGAAAACCTTCATACATAAACAGCAGCAGTCCACAGAGATCATCTCTTCCTCAACGTTGCATACATTCTAATAAAGTCGATATTCTTTTCATTCAACACTTAACAGACTGAGTTCTATATTTATACAAATAAGAGCTAAAACAAAATGAGCCATAATTTAACAAAGAATGAACCTAAATAATCAAAACTTTAAATTCAAAGCAAGTACAATCAATCATTTTAAACAACCTTCAATACTTAAACTGGTGAGTTAGAAGTGAAGGAGTCATGGAACATAAACTATATTTTGATGTTATATAATAATAAGGTCAGGATTTATCATTCTATTTATTTAATATTCCTGCTGGAACAATGTTCTTCCTGTGTATTTTCTTTTGAAGTATTTAGTGAATTACTGAGTAACTGATCATAACACCTCATTCAATATTCAGTGTCTCCTCAGACTGACAAAAGTATAACAGTCATGTGAATATTCTGGTATTTTAAACAGTATTACCTGAAAATATTGATACCAATAAGGAGTTTGGTTTAGAGGCCAAATTTACCACAAGGGCCAATGTGATCGGTTTCATGACGACACTTAAAAAAGAATGAAACAAAACGACAGATCAATATTTTATAATTTGATATAATAATGAGCCAAAGAGCCTCTTGAGTCACCAGAGAGATCCAGGTTGCAGAAACCTGGCAGATTGAACAGCACTAAAAGTGCAGCAATTTATTAAAGTAAAATTAGGAAGGTTAAATAAATCTACCTCTAAATATTAATAAAGGCTTTATATTTAAACCACCAGAACAATAAAAGCTTCCCTGGTTAACTTCATACTTATCTAAAAATATCTTTATAAAAAAGAAAATTTATATGTGACTTTCACAGAATCAGGATTTTATTAGTTATTGCAAGAACAACAAAACATCATCAGTGTTTTCTCCAGACTGATCTATTGTAACTAAACCACAGGTGTCAAACTCCAGTCCTCAAGGTGATCTGACGTGTTTAGATGAGCCACAGGTACAAAACACTGCAATGAAATCACCCTAATTAGCTCCTCCTTGTGTGGATCAGATCTGCAGAGCCTTAATGACATAATTACTCTATTCAGGTGGTGCAGCAGAGGCTCAGCTAAAGGTTTCAGGGCATCAGCCCTCCAGGACTTTAAAAGAAGAGACTCAGCAGAAAATTTAAAGCCAAACTAATAATCACTTCCAGTTTCTTCAGCACGGCAACAGTGAAACACGTGAAAAATAAAAACAGCAAATGTCTGGCTTTACTTTTCCTCTTGAAGACTGTTTTGTAGTAGTTAAATATTTCCGTGTTTTCAGTAAAAATGTCTTCATTTTCAGCCTCAGAGAGAGTTTATCAAGCAGCAGGAAACTCCTGCTGAAGAAACATTCACAGAGTGGAAAGAAATCAACGTTAAGATGGAGAAGAGATGGACGATCAGCGCAGACTGATGGATTTTACCCGGATACACAAGATCATCTGCACCGGATAGGTACGAAACAGCTGCAGTAGCTGTCATTATTTTAATTGATTTGTATACATTGATATTAATTTAATTGGTGAATCAATAAAACCAGAGCACACAGAGCATGCTCCTTGCTCTGTGATAGTTCTGTGCTGCCTGGCTTCATGCAGCAGGAGAAAAAGTGAGAACTGTCACAGTGTTTGGTTATTTCTGCTTGTTGCTCCTTTGGTCTGTGTTCATGATGGAGCGTTGTTTACCACTAGTGCATTGCTTTAATTGCTATGTTTAATAGTGCAGACAATGGTGGCTTCTGACATGAGAAATATGGCAACCGCCCAGGGTGTTATCTTTGAGGATGCCATGAGATTTCCATGGATTGTAGCACAGAGCAAAGTAAACAAAGAGTTTGAATTGATAATATTGGTTAGATTGGTTTGTTTTTATGGAATGTGGATCTTTCAGACCAATTTGATTAGCACTTTTGCTAATATTTCACATTTTATTGTCATGTGGTGGCTGGTCTTGGTCTCTGCTTAGGTGGTCTTGACTATAACACTATGTAAAGCTATTTAAAGGGCCGTTTCATTTAACTAAAAAGAAATGTCATAATACTAATGTCAGATATTGACTTAGCAGCAGAGTTATAGAGACGGTTCAGTTTAAATATTTAGTACTTTACTGTAAGTTACAGTGTGGGACCATTATTTGATAAGCGCCATCATATTCTGTGTCTATAAGAATAGCAAAGTATGATGTAAACCTGCAACAGCGCCTCCTACAGTCAGAATGTGCAGTGGTCACAGAATATGGTGTAAACGTCCCTGTTGGCGAGAAGCTAATCTTGAAGGGGAGTTAACGTCACTAGCCAGACTGCATATTTCCAAATGTTGGCACATTTGACGGCACTAAAGTTTAATTGCCGGTAATTTATTAACCACATGCAGACATTGTTTATTCTAAATAAGGTAAATAACAATCTCTCTGAAAGATGATGGAAGATTTCATTTTGTAATGTTTTGCTGATGGATATATTTACATTCCCCCTCCTGGGTTTCTGTGGGCTCTAGTGTCCCTTATATGAAAGAAGGCTGACAGGAATGTAGAAAGGAAAGACATGCGGCAAATATCGTCAGGTCTGGGAATCAACCCAGGACGTCCGTGTGGAGGATTGAAGGTTGCGCTACTACAGCACGCCCCCTGATGAAGAATATTTTTCATTTTAGTTTTTGTTAAACTGAAGGGTTCATTGTGTGACCTCACATTTTGACTTTTTTTGTCCAGATCTCCCACAATGCAGTGTGTGCAAAGAGGAGGAGGATCTAAATGAGCTCAGAAACCCAGAGAGAAACTTCACTTCAGATCAAGATCATCCAGAACCTCTGCAGATAAAACTGGAACAAGAGGAACCAGAACTCTGCAGATGAAACGGAACAAGAGGATCCAGAACCTCTGCAGATGAAACTGGAACAAGAGGAACCAGAACCTCTGCAGATAAACTGGAACAAGAGGATCCAGAACCTCTGCAGATGAAACTGGAACAAGAGGATCCAGAACCTCTGCAGATAAAACTGGAACAAGAGCAACCAGAACCTCTGCAGATCAAAGAGGAAGAGGAGCAACTCTGCGTCAGTCAGGATGAAGAGCATCTTTTGGTGAAAGAGGAGACTGATGACATTTTGAACAAACAGCCGAAAAACTCAACAGAGACTTCAGAACAAGAACGCACATGAAAGCTCAACCAGACCAAAATCTCTATGCCTGTCAAATTTGTGATAAAACCTTTTTCTAGAAATAATACCTTGATGAATCACATGAAAATCACAGGGCTAAGAAACTTTTCAAATGTTCCACCTGTGGAAAACTTTACCTCACAAGAGTCGTTTAATTGATCACATGAGAATTCATACAGGTGAAAAACCGTTCACTTGTGCAGCTTGTGGAAAACGTTTCCATCTAAACAGCAATTTAAACAGACACAAGAGAATTTTCTTTGGTGAGAAATCTTACACATGCACAATCTGTGGAAAACTTTTGTGTCTAAATGTCAGTTACTTGCTCATATGACGATTCATACAGTGAGAAACCTTTCTCTTGTGAAACTTGTGGAAAATGTTTTCAGAGGAAATCTCAGTTAGTTAATCACATCAGAGTTCACACCGGTGAGAAACCTTTCTCATGTGAGACCTGTGGAAAAAGTTTCACTCAAAAGCAAAGTTTAACTGTTCACATGAGATTTCACAGGGTGAGAAGGTTATCACTTGTGGCACTTGTGGAAGAAATTGTTTGAATAAATCTCATTTAGTTCAACACATGAGATCTCACACAGGTGAGAAGTCTTTCTCATGTGAGCCTGTGGAAAATATTTCACTTATAAACATAGTTTAAAACTTCACGTGAGAATTCACACTGGTGAGAAGCCTTTCTCATGTGAGATTTGTGGAAAAAGTTTCACTCATAAAATCAGCTTAACTGCTCACATGGTAACTCATACAGGTGAGAAGCCGTTCTTATTGGAACTTGTGGGAAATGTTTCCCTTATAAAATAAGTTTAAATTATCAAATGAAACTCACACAGGGGAGAAACCTTTCTCATGTGGGGCATGTGGGAAAAGTTTTGCTTTTAGGTCTCATTTACTAAATCACATGAGAACTCACACAGTGAGAAGCCTTTCTCATGTGGGATTTGTGGGAAAAGTTTCCCTTATAAAAAAAGTTTAAATCGTCACAGGAGAACTCATACAAGTGAGAAGCATTTCTCATGTGGGATTTGTGGGAAAAGTTTCACTCATAAAATCAGCTTAACTGCTCACATGATGACTCATACAGGTGAGAAGCCGTTCTTATGTGGAACTTGTGGGAAATGTTTCCCTTATAAAATAAGTTTAAATCGTCACAGGAAATCTCACACAGTTGAGAACCTTTCTCATGTGTGATCTGTGGAAAACGTTTCACTCAAAAACAGCATTTAACATCTCACAACAGAATGCACACTGGTGAGAAGTAGCTTGCATTAATTTATCAGCTGGCTGATTAATAAATGTTGATTTTCTTAATTTTGGGACATTGGTGATCAGCAGATACATGCATATGAAGCTGATCTGATTCCTCAATGTTATTGACCTCAGCCACTGTTCTGTTCTCTGCTGTGAGGTTTGACTATTAGACCAGCTCACCATGTCATGTCTGCACCCTTAGTGAAAAGCGAGGAAAATGTTTTGTGTATAGATCCAGTTTAAGTCATCACATGAAGATTCACGTGGGTTGGAAGCTTTTATTTTGTAGATTCAGTAGAAAAAGGTTCACTCAAAACAAATGTAACTGTTCACATGAGAACTCGCACAGGTTTGATGGCACAATGTGAACCTCAAGATTCTCAGTAAGTTGCTGTTTGGAAGTGGAGTAATTGCAACTGACTTGGATTTTATTCTGGCAGTTTTTATATTTCTATTTTATTTAATCAGACTGTGGGAGAGATTGTCTCTAAGAAACGATGACTTTAAATGCTCTGAGATTTAGACTTCTAAAATGTTGGAAACTTTATTGTGTTTTTATTCTTTGTACTTATTTATTTTATTTCAATGATTTGTAGAAATGGATGCATTTCTTTGACATGGTTTAAATAATTTTCCTGCTTAGAAAATGTATTGATGATATGAATTGAATTTCAGATTGAAACTATTTGTATAATTTTAGAAAATAAACTATTATAATGCTGATCTTTTTCTTTTTTCCTGTTTAGTAGAAAATTGTGTGAAAGACTAGATTTACATAATTATAGAGGCTGGAATAAACCTGTTTAAAACAAAAAGTAAATCAGGAAAACCTTCATATACATAACAGCAGCAGTCCACAGAGATCATCTCTTCCTCAACGTTGCATACATTCTAATAAAGTCGATATTCTTTTCATTCAACACTTAACAGACTGAGTTCTATATTTATACAAATAAGAGCTAAAACAAAATGAGCCATAATTTAACAAAGAATGAACCTAAATAATCAAAACTTTAAAATTCAAAGCAAGTACAATCAATCATTTTAAACAACCTTCAATACTTAAACTGGTGAGTTAGAAGTGAAGGAGTCATGGAATATAAATATATTTTTGATCTTGTATAATAGTAAAGGTCAGGATTTATCATTCTATTTATTTAATATTCCTGTTGGAACAATGTTCTTCCTGTGTATTTTCTTTTGAAGTTTTTGGTGAATTACTGAGTAACTGATCATAACACCTCATCCAATATTCAGTGTCTCCTCAGACTGACAAAAGTATAACAGTCATGTGAATATTCTGGTATTTTAAAGAGTATTACTGAAATATTGATACCAATAAGGAGTTTGGTTTAGAGGCCAAATTTACCACAAGGGCCAATGTGATCGGTTTCATGACGACACTTAAAAAAATGAAACAAAACGACAGATCAATATTTTATAATTTGATATAATAAATGAGCAAGAGAGCCTCTGAGTCACCGAGAGATTCAGGTTGCAGAAACCTGGCAGATTGAACAGCAGCTAAAAGTGCAGCAATTTATTAAAGTAAAATTAGGAAGGTTAAATAAATCTACCTCTAAATATTAATAAAAGGCTTTATATTTAAACCACCAGAACAATAAAAGCATCCTGGTTAACTTCATACTTATCTAAAAATATCTTTATAAAAATAGAAAAATATATGTGACTTTCACAGAATCAGGATTTTATTAGTTATTGCAAGAACAACAAACATCATCAGTGTTTTCTCCAGACTGATCTATTGTAACTAAACCACAGGTGTCAAACTCCAGTCCTCAAGGTGACCTGACGTGTTTAGATGAGCCACAGGTACAAAACACTGCAATGAAATCACCATAATTAGCTCCTCCTTGTGTGGATCAGATCTGCAGAGCCTTAATGACATAATTACTCTATTCAGGTGGTGCAGCAGAGGCTCAGCTAAAGGTTTCAGGGCATCAGCCCTCCAGGACTTTAAAAGAAGAGACTCAGCAGAAAATTTAATGCCAAACTAATCACTTCCAGTTTCTTCAGCACGGCAACAGTGAAACACGTGAAAAATAAAAAACAGAGCAAATGTCTGGCTTTACTTTTCCTCTTGAAGACTGTTTTGTAGTTTAGTTAAATATTTCTGTGTTTTCAGTAAAAATGTCTTCAGTTCAGCCTCAGAGAGAGTTTATCAAGCAGCAGGAAACTCCTGCTGAAGAAACATTCACAGAGTGGAAAGAAATCAACGTTAAGATGGAGGAAGAGATGGACGATCAGCGCAGACTGATGGATTTTACCCGGATGCCCAAGATCATCTTGCACCGGATAGGTACGAAACAGCTGCAGTAGCTGTCATTATTTTAATTGGTTGTATACATTGATATTAATTTAATTGGTGAATCAATAAAACCAGAGCACACAGAGCATGCTCCTTGCTCTGTGATAGTTCTGTGCTGCCTGGCTTCATGCAGCAGGAGAAAAAGTGAGAACTGTCACAGTGTTTGGTTATTTCTGCTTGTTGCTCCTTGGTCTGTGTTCATGATGGAGCGTTGTTTACCACTAGTGCATTGCCTTCATTGCTATGTTTAATAGTGCAGACAATGGTGGCTTCTGACATGAGAAATATGGGCAACCGCCCAGGGTGTTATGTTTGAGGTATGACATGAGATTTCCATGGATTGTAGCACAGAGCAAAGTAGAACAAAGAGTTTGAATTGATAATATTGATTGTGGATCTTTCAGACCAATTTGATTAGCACTTTTGCTAATATTTCACATTTTATTGTCATGTGGTGGCTGGTCTTGGTCTCTGCTTAGGTGGTCTTGACTATAACACTATGTAAAGCTATTTAAAAGGGCCGTTTCATTTAACTAAAAAGAAATGTCATAATACTAATGGTCAGATATTGACTTAGCAAGCAGAGTTAATAGAGACGGTTAAGTTTAAATATTTAGTACTTTACTGTAAGTTACAGTGTGGGACCATTATTTGATAAGCGGCATCATATTCTGTGTCTATAAGAATAGCAAAGTATGATGTAAACCTGCAACAGCGCCTCCTACAGTCACAATGTGCAGTGGTCACAGAATATGGTGTAACGTCCCTGTTGGCGAGAAGCTAATCTTGAAGGGGAGTTAACGTCAGCTAGCCAGACTGCATATTTCCAAATGTTGGCACATTTGACGGCACTAAAGTTTAATTGCCGGTAAATTTATTAACCACATGCAGACATTGTTTATTCTAAATAAGGTAAATAACAATCTCTCTGAAAGACGATGGAAGAGATTTCATTTTGTAATGTTTGCTGATGGATATATTTACATTTTCCCCTCCTTGGGGTTTCTGTGGGCTCTAGTGTCTTTTATATGAAAGAAGGCTGACAGGAATGTAGTAAGGAAAGACATGCGGCAAATATCGTCAGGTCTGGGAATCAAACCCATGACGTCCGTGTGGAGGATTGAAGGTTGCGCTACTACAGCACGCCCCCTGATGAAGAATATTTTCATTTTAGTTTTTGTTAAACTGAAGGTTCATTGTGTGACCTCACTTTTGACTTTTTTTGTCCAGATCTCCCACAATGCAGTGTGTGCAAAGAGGAGGATCTAAATGAGCTCAGAAACCCAGAGAGAAACTTCACTTCAGATCAAGATCATCCAGAACCTCTGCAGATAAAACTGGAACAAGAGGAACCAGAACCTCTGCAGATGAAACTGGAACAAGAGGAACCAGAACCTCTGCAGATGAAACTGGAACAAGAGGAACCAGAACCTCTGCAGATAAAACTGGAACAAGAGGAACCAGAACCTCTGCAGATAACTGGAACAAGAGGAACCAGAACCTCTGCAGATGAAACTGGAACAAGAGGAACCAGAACCTCTGCAGATGAAACTGGAACAAGAGGAACCAAACCTCTGCAGATGAAACTGAACAAGAGGAACCAGAACCTCTGCAGATAAACTGGAACAAGAGGAACCAGAACCTCTGCAGATCAAAGAGGAAGAGGAGCAACTTTGCATCAGTCAGGATGAAGACATCTTGTGATGAACAGGAAACTGATGACATTTTGAACAAACAGCAGAAAAACTCAACAGAGACTTCAGAACAAGAAACGCACATGAAAGCTCAACCAGACCAAAATCTCTATGCCTGTCAAATTTGTGATAAAACCTTTTCTAGAAATAATACCTTGATGATCACATGAAAAGTCACACGGCTAAGAAACTTTTCAAATGTTCCACCTGTGGAAAACTTTACCCTCACAAGAGTCGTTTAATTGATCACATGAGAATTCATACAGGTGAAAAACCGTTCACTTGTGCAGCTTGTGGAAAACGTTTCCATCTAAACGACTCTTTAAACAGACACAAGAGAATTTTCTTTGGTGAGAAATCTTACACATGCACAATCTGTGGAAAAGATTTTGTGTCTAAATGTCAGTTACTTGCTCATATGACGATTCATACAGGTGAGAAACCTTTCTCTTGTGAAACTTGTGGAAAATGTTTTCAGAGGAAATCTCAGTTAGTTATCACATCAGAGTTCACACCGGTGAGAAACCTTTCTCATGTGAGACCTGTGGAAAAAGTTTCACTCAAAAGCAAAGTTTAACTGTTCACATGAGATTTCACATGGTGAGAAGGTTATCACTTGTGGCACTTGTGGAAGAAATTGTTTAAATAAATCTCATTTAGTTCAACACATGAGATCTCACACAGGTGAGAAGTCTTTCTCATGTGGGGCCTGTGGAAAATGTTTCACTTACAAAAAATGTTAAAAATTCACGTGAGAATTCACACTGGTGAGAAGCCTTTCTCATGTGAGATTTGTGGAAAAAGTTTCACTCATAAAGCCAGCTTAACTGCTCACATGATGACACATACAGGTGAGAAGCCGTTCTTATGTGGAACTTGTGGGAAATGTTTCTCTCATAAAAGAAGTTTAAATTCTCACATGAGAACTCACACAGGGGAGAAGCCTTTCTCATGTGATTTGTGGGAAAAGTTTCCCTTATAAAAAAAGTTTAAATCGTCACAGAGATCTCACACAGTGAGAAGCCTTTCTCATGTGTGATCTGTGGAAACGTTCACTCAAAAACAGCACTTAACATCTCACAACAGAATACACACTGGTGAGAAGTAGCTTGCATTAATTTATCAGCTGGCTGATTAATAAATGTTGATTTTCTTATTTTGGGACATTGGTGATCAGCAGATACATCCATATGAAGCTGATCTGATTCCTCAATGTTATTGACCTCAGCCACTGTTCTGTTCTCTGCTGTGAGGTTTGACTATTAGACCAGCTCACCATGTCATGTCTGCACCCTTAGTGAAAGCGAGGAAAATGTTTTGTGTATAGATCCAGTTTAAGTCATCACATGAAGATTCACAAGGGTTGGAAGCTTTTATTTTGTAGATTCAGTAGAAAAAGTTCACTCAAATCAAATGTAACTGTTCACATGAGAACTCGCACAGGTTTGATGGCACAATGTGAACCTCAAGATTCTCAGTAAGTTGCTGTTTGGAAGTGGAGTAATTGCAACTGGCTTGGATTTTATTCTGGCAGTTTTATATTTCTATTTTATTTAATCAGACTGAGGGAGAGATTGTCTCTAAAGAAACGATGACTTTAAATGCTTTGAGATTTAGACTTCTAAAATGTTGGAAACTTTATTGTGTTTTTATTCTTTGTACTTATTTATTTTATTCAATGATTTGTAGAAATGGATGCATTTCTTTGACATGGTTTTAATAATTTTCCTGCTTAGAAAATGTATTGATGATATGAATTGAATTTCAGATTGAAACTATTTGTATAATTTTAGAAAATAAACTATTATAATGCTGATCTTTTTCTTTTTTCCTGTTTAGTAGAAAACTGTGTGAAAGACTAGATTTACATAATTATAGAGGCTGGAATAAAACCTGTTTAAAACAAAAAGTAAATCAGGAAAACCTTCATATACATAAACAGCAGCAGTCCACAGAGATCATCTCTTCCTCAACGTTGCATACATTCTAATAAAGTCGATATTCTTTTCATTCAACACTTAACAGACTGAGTTCTATATTTATACAAATAAGAGCTAAAACAAAATGAGCCATAATTTAACAAAGAATGAACCTAAATAATCAAAACTTTAAAATTCAAAGCAAGTACAATCAATCATTTTAAACAACCTTCAATACTTAAACTGGTGAGTTAGAAGTGAAGGAGTCATGGAACATAAACTATATTTTGATGTTATATACTACTAAAGGTCAGGGTTTATCATTCTATTTATTTAATATTCCTGCTGGAACAATGTTCTTCCTGTGTATTTTTTTTGAAGTATTTGGTGAATTACTGAGTAACTGATCATAACACCTCATCCAATATTCAGTGTCTCCTCAGACTGACAAAAGTATAACAGTCATGTGAATTCTGGTATTTTAAAGAGTAATACTGAAAATATTGATACCAATAAGGAGTTTGGTTTAGAGGCCAAATTTACCACAAGGGCCAATGTGATCGGTTTCATGACGACACTTAAAAAAGAATGAAACAAAACGACAGATCAATATTTTATAATTTGATATAATAAATGAGCCAAAGAGCCTCTTGAGTCACCAGAGATCCAGGTTGCAGAAACCTGGCAGATTGAACAGCAGCTAAAAGTGCAGCAATTTATTAAAGTAAAATTAGGAAGGTTAAATAAATCTACCTCTAAATATTAATAAAAGGCTTTATATTTAAACCACCAGAACAATAAAAGCATCCTGGTTAACTTCATACTTATCTAAAAATATCTTTATAAAAATAGAAAATATATATGTGACTTTCACAGAATCAGGATTTTATTAGTTATTGCAAGAACAACAAAACATCATCAGTGTTTTCTCCAGACTGATCTATTGTAACTAAACCACAGGTGTCAAACTCCAGTCCTCAAGTGACCTGCAGTGTTAGATGAGCCACAGGTACAAAACACTGCAATGAAATCACCATAATTAGCTCCTCCTTGTGTGGATCAGATCTGCAGAGCCTTAATGACATAATTACTCTATTCAGGTGGTGCAGCAGAGGCTCAGCTAAAGGTTTCAGGGCATCAGCCCTCCAGGACTTTAAAAGAAGACTCAGCAGAAAATTTAAAGCCAAACTAATATCACTTCCAGTTTCTTCAGCACGGCAACAGAGAAACACGTGAAAAATAAAAACAGAGCAAATGTCTGGCTTTACTTTCCTCTTGAAGACTGTTTTGTAGTTTAGTTAAATATTTCCGTGTTTTCAGTAAAAATGTCTTCAGTTCAGCCTCAGAGAGAGTTTATCAAGCAGCAGGAAACTCCTGCTGAAGAAACATTCACAGAGTGGAAAGAAATCAACGTTAAGATGGAGGAAGAGATGGACGATCAGCGCAGACTGATGGATTTTACCCGGATGCCCAAGATCATCTTGCACCGGATAGGTACGAAACAGCTGCAGTAGCTGTCATTATTTTAATTGATTGTATACATTGATATTAATTTAATTGGTGAATCAATAAAACCAGAGCACACAGAGCATGCTCCTTGCTCTGTGATAGTTCTGTGCTGCCTGGCTTCATGCAGCAGGAGAAAAAGTGAGAACTGTCACAGTGTTTGGTTATTTCTGCTTGTTGCTCCTTGGTCTGTGTTCATGATGGAGCGTTGTTTACCCTAGTGCATTGCTTTAATTGCTATGTTTAATAGTGCAGACAATGGTGGCTTCTGACATGAGAAATATGGGCAACCGCCCAGGGTGTTATGTTTGAGGTATGGCATGAGATTTCCAGGGATTGTAGCACAGAGCAAAGTAGAACAAAGAGTTTGAATTGATAATATTGGTTGTGGATCTTTCAGACCAATTTGATTAGCACTTTTGCTAATATTTCACATTTTATTGTCATGTGGTGGCTGGTCTTGGTCTCTGCTTAGGTGGTCTTGACTATAACACTATGTAAAGCTATTTAAAGGGCCGTTTCATTTAACTAAAAAGAAATGTTATAATACTAATGGTCAGATATTGACTTAGCAAGCAGAGTTAATAGAGACGGTTCAGTTTAAATATTTAGTACTTTACTGTAAGTTACAGTGTGGGACCATTATTTGATAAGCGCCATCATATTCTGTGTCTATAAAATAGCAAAGTATGATGTAAACCTGCAACAGCGCCTCCTACAGTCACAATGTGCAGTGGTCACAGAATATGGTGTAACGTCCTGTTGGCGAGAAGCTAATCTTGAAGGGGAGTTAACGTCAGCTAGCCAGACTGCATATTTCCAAATGTTGGCACATTTGACGGCACTAAAGTTTAATTGCCGGTAAATTTATTAACCACATGCAGACATTGTTTATTCTAAATAAGAGAAATAACAATCTCTCTGAAAGACGATGGAAGAGATTTCATTTTGTAATGTTTGCTGATGGATATATTTACATTTTCCCCTCCTGGGGGTTTCTGTGGGCTCTAGTGTCCCTTATATGAAAGAAGGCTGACAGGAATGTAGAAAGGAAAGACATGCGGCAAATATCGTCAGGTCTGGGAATCAAACCCAGGACGTCCGTGTGGAGGATTGAAGGTTGCGCTACTACAGCACGCCCCCTGATGAAGAATATTTTCATTTTAGTTTTTGTTAAACTGAAGGGTTCATTGTGTGACCTCACATTTTGACTTTTTTTGTCCAGATCTCCCACAATGCAGTGTGTGCAAAGAGGAGGAGGATCTAAATGAGCTCAGAAACATAGAGAGACACTTCACTTCAGATCAAGATCATCCAGAACCTCTGCAGATAAAACTGGAACAAGAGGAACCAGAACCTCTGCAGATGAAACTGGAACAAGAGGAACCAGAACCTCTGCAGATAAAACTGGAACAAGAGGAACCAGAACCTCTGCAGATAAAACTGGAACAAGAGGAACCAGAACCTCTGCAGATCAAAGAGGAAGAGGAGCAACTTTGCATCAGTCAGGATGAAGAGCATCTTGTGATGAAACAGGAAACTGATGACATTTTGAACAAACAGCAGAAAAACTCAACAGAGACTTCAGAACAAGAAACGCACATGAAAGCTCAACCAGACCAAAATCTCTATGCCTGTCAAATTTGTGATAAAACCTTTTCTAGAAATAATACCTTGATGAATCACATGAAAAGTCACACGGCTAAGAAACTTTTCAAATGTTCCACCTGTGGAAAACTTTACCCTCACAAGAGTCGTTTAATTGATCACATGAGAATTCATACAGGTGAAAAACCGTTCACTTGTGCAGCTTGTGGAAAACGTTTTCATCTAAACGACTCTTTAAACAAACACAAGAGAATTTTCTTTGGTGAGAAATCTTACACATGCACAATCTGTGGAAAAACTTTTGTGTCTAAATGTCAGTTACTTGCTCATATGACGATTCATACAGGTGAGAAACCTTTCTCTTGTGAAACTTGTGGAAAATGTTTTCAGAGGAAATCTCAGTTAGTTAATCACATCAGAGTTCACACCGGTGAGAAACCTTTCTCATGTGAGACCTGTGGAAAAAGTTTCACACTCAAGCAAAGTTTAACTGTTCACATGAGATTTCACACGGGTGAGAAGGTTATCACTTGTGGCACTTGTGGAAGAAATTGTTTGAATAAATCTCATTTAGTTCAACACATGAGATCTCACACAGGTGAGAAGTCTTTCTCATGTGGGGCCTGTGAAAATGTTTCACTTATAAACATAGTTTAAAACTTCACGTGAGAATTCACACTGGTGAGAAGCCTTTCTCATGTGAGATTTGTGGAAAAGTTTCACTCATAAAACCAGCTTAACTGCTCACATGGTAACTCATACAGGTGAGAAGCCGTTCTTATGTGGAACTTGTGGGAAATGTTTCCCTTATAAAATAAGTTTAAATTATCACATGAGAACTCACACAGGGGAGAAACCTTTCTCATGTGGGGCATGTGGGAAAAGTTTTGCTTTTAGGTCTCATTTACTAAATCACATGAGAACTCACACAAGTGAGAAGCCTTTCTCATGTGGGATTGTGGGAAAAGTTTCACTCAAAAACGGCACTTAACATCTCACAACAGAATCACACTGGTGAGAAGTAGCTTGCATTAATTTATCAGCTGGCTGATTAATAAATGTTGATTTTCTTAATTTTGGGACATTGGTGATCAGCAGATACATGCATATGAAGCTGATCTGATTCCTCAATGTTATTGACCTCAGCCACTGTTCTGTTCTCTGCTGTGAGGTTTGACTATTAGACCAGCTCACCATGTCATGTCTGCACCCTTAGTGAAAAGCGAGGAAAATGTTTTGTGTATAGATCCAGTTTAAGTCATCACAAGATTCACGTGGGTTGGAAGCTTTTATTGTAGATTCAGTAGAAAAAGGTTCACTCAGAACAAATGTAACTGTTCACATGAGAACTCGCACAGGTTTGATGGCACAATGTGAACCTCAAGATTCTCAGTAAGTTGCTGTTTTGGAAGTGGAGTAATTGCAACTGGCTTGGATTTTATTCTGGCAGTTTTATATTTCTATTTTATTTAATCAGACTGTGGAGAGATTGTCTCTAAAGAAACGATGACTTTAAATGCTTTGAGATTTAGACTTCTAAAATGTTGGAAACTTTATTGTGTTTTTTATTCTTTGTACTTATTTATTTTATTTCAGTGATTTGAAATAAAATACCTTGACATTTTGAATAAAATGTCAAGGTATAGTTGTAGAAATGGATGCATTTCTTTGACATGGTTTTAATAATTTTCCTGCTTAGAAAATGTATGATGATATGAATTGAATTTCAGATTGAAACTATTTGTATAATTTTAGAAAATAAACTATTATAATGCTGATCTTTTCTTTTTTCCTGTTAGTAGAAAACTGTGTGAAAGACTAGATTTACACAATTATAGAGGCTGGAATAAAACCTGTTTTAAAACAAAAAGTAAATCAGGAAAACCTTCATATACATAAACAGCAGCAGTCCACAGAGATCATCTCTTCCTCAACGTTGCATACATTCTAATAAAGTCGATATTCTTTTCATTCAACACTTAACAGACTGAGTTCTATATTTGTACAAATAAGAGCTAAACAAAAAGAGCCATAATTTAACAAAGAATGAACCTAAATAATCAAAACTTTAAAATTCAAAGCAAGTACAATCAATCATTTTAAACAACCTTCAATACTTAAACTGGTGAGTTAGAAGTGAAGGAGTCATGAAACATAAACTATATTTTGATCTTATATAATAGTAAAGGTCAGGGTTTATCATTCTATTTATTTAATATTCCTGCTGGAACAATGTTCTTCCTGTGTATTTTCTTTTGAAGTTTTTGGTGAATTACTGAGTAACTGATCATAACACCTCATTCAATATTCAGTGTCTCCTCAGACTGACAAAAGTATAACAGTCATGTGAATATTCTGGTATTTTAAAGAGTGTTACTGAAAATATTGATACCAATAAGGAGTTTGGTTTAGAGGCCAAATTTACCACAAGGGCCAATGTGATCGGTTTCATGACGACACTTAAAAAAGAATGAAACAAAACGACAGATCAATATTTTATAATTTGATATAATAAATGAGCCAAAGAGCCTCTTGAGTCACCAGAGAGATCCAGGTTGCAGAAACCTGGCAGATTGAACAGCAGCTAAAAGTGCAGCAATTTATTAAAGTAAATTAGGAAGGTTAAATAAATCTACCTCTAAATATCAATAAAAGGCTTTATATTTAAACCACCAGAACAATAAAGCATCCTGGTTAACTTCATACTTATCTAAAAATATCTTTATAAAAATAGAAAATTTATATGTGACTTTCACAGAATCAGGATTTTATTAGTTATGCAAGAACAACAAAACATCATCAGTGTTTTCTCCAGACTGATCTATTGTAACTAAACCACAGGTGTCAAACTCCAGTCCTCAAGGTGACCTGACGTGTTTAGATGAGCCACAGGTACAAAACACTGCAATGAAATCACCATAATTAGCTCCTCCTTGTGTGGATCAGATCTGCAGAGCCTTAATGACCTAATTACTCTATTCAGGTGGTGCAGCAGAGGCTCAGCTAAAGGTTTCAGGGCATCAGCCCTCCAGGACTTTAAAAGAAGAGACTCAGCAGAAAATTTAAAGCCAAACTAATAATCACTTCCAGTTTCTTCAGCACGGCAACAGTGAAACACGTGAAAATAAAAACAGAGCAAATGTCTGGCTTTACTTTTCCTCTTGAACTGTTTTTGTAGTATAGTTAAATATTTTCGTGTTTTCAGTAAAAATGTCTTCAGTTCAGCCTCAGAGAGAGTTTATCAAGCAGCAGGAAACTCCTGCTGAAGAAACATTCACAGAGTGGAAAGAAATCAACGTTAAGATGGAGGAAGAGATGGACGATCAGCGCAGACTGATGGATTTTACCCCGGATACCCAAGATCATCTTGCACCGGATAGGTACGAAACAGCTGCAGTAGCTGTCATTATTTTAATTGATTGTATACATTGATATTAATTAATTGGTGAATCAATAAACCAGAGCACACAGAGCATGCTCATTGCTCTGTGATAGTTCTGTGCTGCCTGGCTTCATGCAGCAGGAGAAAAAGTGAGAACTGTCACAGTGTTTGGTTATTTCTGCTTGTTGCTCCTTGGTCTGTGTTCATGATGGAGCGTTGTTTACCACTAGTGCATTGCCTTCATTGCTATGTTTAATAGTGCAGACAATGGTGGCTTCTGACATGAGAAATATGGGCAACCGCCCAGGGTGTTATCTTTGAGGTATGGCATGAGATTTCCATGGATTGTAGCACAGAGCAAAGTAGAACAAAGAGTTTGAATTGATAATATTGGTTAGATTGGTTTGTTTTTATGGGAATGTAGATCTTTCAGACCAATTTGATTAGCACTTTTGCTAATATTTCACATTTTATTGTCAGGTGGTGGCTGGTCTTGGTCTCTGCTTAGGTGGTCTTGACTATAACACTATGTAAAGCTATTTTAAAGGGCCGTTTCATTTAACTAAAAAGAAATGTTTAATACTAATGGTCAGATATTGACTTAGCAAGCAGAGTAAATAGAGACGGTTCAGTTTAAATATTAGTACTTTACTGTAAGTTACAGTGTGGGACTATTATTTGATAAGCGCCATCATATCTGTGTCTATAAGAATAGCAAAGTATGATGTAAACCTGCAACAGCGCCTCCTACAGTCACAATGTGCAGTGGTCACAGAATATGGTGTAACGTCCCTGTTGGCGAGAAGCTAATCTTGAAGGGGAGTTAACGTCAGCTAGCCAGACTGCATATTTTCCAATGTTGGCACATTTGACGGCACTAAAGTTTAATTGCCGGTAAATTTATTAACCACATGCAGACATTGTTTATTCCAAATAAGGTAAATAACAATCTCTCTGAAAGACGATGGAAGAGATTTCATTTTGTAATGTTTGCTGATGGATATATTTACATTTTCCCGTCCTTGGGGTTTCTGTGGGCTCTAGTGTCCCTTATATGAAAGAAGGCTGACAGGAATGTAGAAAGGAAAGACATGCGGCAAATATCGTCAGGTCTGATTCAAACCCATGACGTCCGTGTGGAGGATTGAAGGTTGCGCTACTACAGCACGTCCCTGATGAAGAATATTTTCATTTTAGTTTTTGTTAAACTGAAGGGTTCATTGTGTGACCTCACATTTTGACTTTTTTTGTCCAGATCTCACAATGCAGTGTGTGCAAAGAGGAGGAGGATCTAAATGAGCTCAGAAACCCAGAGAGACACTTCACTTCAGATCAAGATCATCCAGAACCTCTGCAGATAAAACTGGAACAAGAGGAACCAGAACCTCTGCAGATGAAACTGGAACAAGAGGAACCAGAACCTCTGCAGATGAAACTGGAACAAGAGGAACCAGAACCTCTGCAGATAAAACTGGAACAAGAGGAACCAGAACCTCTGCAGATAAAACTGGAACAAGAGGAACCAGAACCTCTGCAGATAAAACGGGAACAAGAGGAACCAGAACCTCTGCAGATGAAACTAGAGCAAGAGGATCCAGAACCTCTGCAGATAAAACGGGAACAAGAGGAACCAGAACCTCTGCAGATCAAGAGGAAGAGGAGCAACTTTGCATCAGTCAGGATGAAGAGCATCTTGTGATGAAACAGGAAATTGATGACATTTTGAACAAACAGCAGAAAAACTCAACAGAGACTTCAGAACAAGAAACGCACATGAAAGCTCAACCAGACCAAAATCTCTATGCCTGTCAAATTTGTGATAAAACCTTTTCTAGAAATAATACCTTGATGAATCACATGAAAAGTCACACGGCTAAGAAACTTTTCAAATGTTCCACCTGTGGAAAACTTTACCCTCACAAGAGTCGTTTAATTGATCACATGAGAATTCATACAGGTGAAAAACCGTTCACTTGTGCAGCTTGTGGAAAACGTTTCCATCTAAACGACTCTTTAAACAGACACAAGAGAATTTTCTTTGGTGAGAAATCTTGCACATGCACAATCTGTGGAAAAGATTTTGTGTCTAAATGTCAGTTACTTGCTCATATGACGATTCATACAGGTGAGAAACCTTTCTCTTGTGAAACTTGTGGAAAATGTTTTCAGAGGAAATCTCAGTTAGTTAATACATCAGAGTTCACAACCGGTGAGAAACCTTTCTCATGTGAGACCTGTGGAAAAAGTTTCACTCAAAAGCAAAGTTTAACTGTTCACATGAGATTTCACACGGTGAGAAGGTTATCACTTGTGGCACTTGTGGAAGAAATTGTTTGAATAAATCTCATTTAGTTCAACACATGAGATCACACACAGGTGAGAAGTCTTTCTCATGTGGGGCCTGTGGAAAATGTTTCACTTATAAACATAGTTTAAAACTTCACGTGAGAATTCACACTGGTGAGAAGCCTTTCTCATGTGAGATTTGTGGAAAAAGTTTCACTCATAAAATCAGCTTAACTGCTCACATGGAACTCATATAGGTGAGAAGCCGTTCTTATGTGGAACTTGTGGGAAATGTTTCCCTTATAAAAGAAGTTTAAATTCTCACATGAGAACTCACACAGGGGAGAAACCTTTCTCATGTGGGGCATGTGGAAAGTTTGCTTTTAGGTCTGATTTACTAAATCACATGAGAACTCACACAAGTGAGAAGCCTTTCATGTGTGATTTGTGGGAAAAGTTCCCTTATAAAAAAAGTTTAAATCGTCACAGGAGATCTCACACAGGTGAGAAGCCTTTCTCATGTGTGATTTGTGGGAAAAGTTTCCCTTATAAAAAAGTTCAAATCGTCACAGGAGAACTCATACAAGTGAGAAGCCTTTCTCATGTGGGATTTGTGGGAAAAGTTTCACTCATAAAACCAGCTTAACTGCTCACATGATGACTCATACAGGTGAGAAGCCGTTCTTATGTGGAACTTGTGGGAAATGTTTCCCTTATAAAAGAAGTTTAAATTCTCACATGAGAACTCACACAGGGGAGAAGCCTTTCTCATGTGTGATCTGTGGAAAACGTTTCACTCAAAAACAGCACTTAACATCTCACAACAGAATACACACTGGTGAGAAGTAGCTTGCATTAATTTATCAACTGGCTGATTAATAAATGTTGATTTCTTAATTTTGGGACATTGGTGATCAGCAGATACATGCATGTGAAGCTGATCTGATTCCTCAATGTTATTGACCTCAGCCACTGTTCTGTTCTCTGCTGTGAGGTTTGACTATTAGACCAGCTCACCATGTCATGTCTGCACCTTAGTGAAAAGCGAGGAAAATGTTTTGTGTATAAATCCAGTTTAAGTCATCACATGAAGATTCACACGGGTTGGGAGCTTTTATTTTGTAGATTCAGTAGAAAAAGGTTCACTCAAAACAAATGTAACTGTCACATGAGAACTCGCACAGGTTTGATGGCACAATGTGAACCTCAAGATTCTCAGTAAGTTGCTGTTTGGAAGTGGAGTAATTGCAACTGACTTGGATTTTATTCTGGCAGTTTTATATTTCTATTTTATTTAATCAGACTGAAGGAGAGATTGTCTCTAAAGAAACGATGACTTTAAATGCTTTGAGATTTAGACTTCTAAAATGTTGGAAACTTTATTGTGTTTTTATTCTTTGTACTTATTTATTTATTTCAATGATTTGTAGAAATGGATGCATTTCTTTGACATGGTTTTAATAATTTTCCTGCTTAGAAAATGATTGATGATATGAATTGAATTTCAGATTGAAACTATTTGTATAATTTTAGAAAATAAACTATTATAATGCTGATCTTTTTCTTTTTCCTGTTTAGTAGAAAACTGTGTGAAAGACTAGATTTACATAATTATAGAGGCTGGAATAAAACCTGTTTAAAACAAAAAGTAAATCAGGAAAACCTTCATATACATAAACAGCAGCAGTCCACAGAGATCATCTCTTCCTCAACGTTGCATACATTCTAATAAAGTCGATATTCTTTTCATTCAACACTTAACAGACTGAGTTCTATATTTATACAAATAAGAGCTAAAACAAAATGAGCCATAATTTAACAAAGAATGAACCTAAATAATCAAAACTTTAAAATTCAAAGCAAGTACAATCAATCATTTTAAACAACCTTCAATACTTAAACTGGTGAGTTAGAAGTGAAGTAGTCATGGAACATAAACTATATTTTGATGTTATATAATAATAAAGGTCAGGATTTATCATTCTTTATTTAATATTCCTGCTGGAACAATGTTCTTCCTGTGTATTTTCTTTTGAAGTATTTAGTGAATTACTGAGTAACTGATCATAACACCTCATCCAATATTCAGTGTCTCCTCAGACTGACAAAAGTATAACAGTCATGTGAATATTCTGGTATTTTAAAGAGTATTACTGAAAATATTGATACCAATAAGGAGTTTGGTTTAGAGGCCAAATTTACCACAAGGGCCAATGTGATCGGTTTCATGACGACACTTAAAAAAGAATGAAACAAAACGACAGATCAATATTTTATAATTTGATATAATAAATGAGCCAAAGAGCCTCTTGAGTCACCAGAGAGATTCAGGTTGCAGAAAACCTGGCAGATTGAACAGCAGCTAAAAGTGCAGCAATTTATTAAAGTAAAATTAGGAAGGTTAAGTAAATCTACCTCTAAATATTAATAAAAGGCTTTATATTTAAACCACCAGAACAATAAAAGCTTCTGGTTAACTTCATACTTATCTAAAAATATCTTTATAAAAATAGAAAATTTATATGTGACTTTCACAGAATCAGGATTTTATTAGTTATTGCAAGAACAACAAAACATCATCAGTGTTTTCTCCAGACTGATCTATTGTAACTAAACCACAGGTGTCAAACTCCAGTCCTCAAGGTGACCTGACGTGTTTAGATGAGCCACAGGTACAAAACACTGCAATGAAATCACCCTAATTAGCTCCTCCTTGTGTGGATCAGATCTGCAGAGCCTTAATGACCTAATTACTCTATTCAGGTGGTGCAGCAGAGGCTCAGCTAAAGTTTCAGGGCATCAGCCCTCCAGGACTTTAAAAGAAGAGACTCAGCAGAAAATTAAAGCCAAAACTAATAATCACTTCCAGTTTCTTCAGCACGGCAACAGTGAAACACGTGAAAAATAAAAACAGAGCAAATGTCTGGCTTTACTTTTCCTCTTGAAGACTGTTTTGTAGTTTAGTTAAATATTTCCGTGTTTTCAGTAAAAATGTCTTCAGTTCAGCCTCAGAGAGTTTATCAAGCAGCAGGAAACTCCTGCTGAAGAAACATTCACAGAGTGGAAAGAAATCAACGTTAAGATGGAGGAAGAGATGGACGATCAGCGCAGACTGATGGATTTTACCCGGATACCCAAGATCATCTTGCACGGATAGGTACGAAACAGCTGCAGTAGCTGTCATTATTTTAATTGATTGTATACATTGATATTAATTTAATTGGTGAATCAATAAAACCAGAGCACACAGAGCATGCTCCTTGCTCTGTGATAGTTCTGTGCTGCCTGGCTTCATGCAGCAGGAGAAAAAGTGAGAACTGTCACAGTGTTTGGTTATTTCTGCTTGTTGCTCCTTGGTCTGTGTTCATGATGGAGCGTTGTTTACCACTAGTGCATTGCTTTAATTGCTATGTTTAATAGTGCAGACAATGGTGGCTTCTGACATGAGAAATATGGGCAACCGCCCAGGGTGTTATCTTTGAGGGATGCCATGAGATTTCCATGGATTGTAGCACAGAGCAAAGTAGAACAAAGAGTTTGAATTGATAATATTGGTTAGATTGGTTTGTTTTTATGGGATGTGGATCTTTCAGACCAATTTGATTAGCACTTTTGCTAATATTTCACATTTATTGTCATGTGGTGGCTGGTCTTGGTCTCTGCTTAGGTGGTCTTGACTATAACACTATGTAAAGCTATTTAAAGGGCCGTTTCATTTAACTAAAAAGAAATGTCATAATACTAATGGTCAGATATTGACTTAGCAAGCAGAGTTAATAGAGACGGTTCAGTTTAAATATTTAGTACTTTACTGTAAGTTACAGTGTGGGATCATTATTTGATAAGCGGCATCATATTCTGTGTCTATAAGAATAGCAAAGTATGATGTAAACCTGCAACAGCGCCTCCTACAGTCACAATGTGCAGTCACAGAATATGGTGTAACGTCCCTGTGGCGAGAAGCTAATCTTGAAGGGGAGTTAACGTCAGCTAGCCAGACTGCATATTTCCAAATGTTGGCACATTTGACGGCACTAAAGTTTAATTGCGGTAAATTTATTAACCACATGCAGACATTGTTTATTCCAAATAAGGTAAATAACAATCTCTCTGAAAGACGATGGAAGAGATTTCATTTTGTAATGTTTGCTGATGGATATATTTACATTTTCCCCTCCTTGGGGTTTCTGTGGGCTCTAGTGTCCCTTATATGAAAGAAGGCTGACAGGAATGTAGAAAGGAAAGACATGCGGCAAATATCGTCAAGTCTGGGAATCAAACCCATGACGTCCGTGTGGAGGATTGAAGGTTGCGCTACTACAGCACGTCCCTGATGAAGAATATTTTCATTTTAGTTTTGTTAAACTGAAGGGTTCATTGTGTGACCTCACATTTTGACTTTTTTTGTCCAGATCTCCCACAATGCAGTGTGTTCAAAGAGGAGGAGGATCTAAATGAGCTCAGAAACCCAGAGAGAAACTTCACTTCAGATCAAGATCATCCAGAACCTCTGCAGATAAAACTGGAACAAGAGGAACATGAACCTCTGCAGATGAAACTGGAACAAGAGGAACCAGAACCTCTGCAGATGAAACTGGAACAAGAGGAACCAGAACCTCTGCAGATAAAACTGGAACAAGAGGAACCAGAACCTCTGCAGATAAACTGGAACAAGAGGAACCAGAACCTCTGCAGATAAAACTGGAACAAGAGGAACCAGAACCTCTGCAGATGAAACTGGAACAAGAGGAACCAGAACCTCTGCAGATAAAACTGGAACAAGAGGAACCAGAACCTCTGCAGATAAAACTGGAACAAGAGGAACCAGAATCTCTGCAGATGAAACTGGAACAAGAGGAACCAGAACCTCTGCAGATCAAAGAGGAAGAGGAGCAACTTTGCATCAGTCAGGATGAAGAGCATCTTGTGATGAAACAGGAAACTGATGACATTTTGAACAAACAGCCGAAAAACTCAACAGAGACTCAGAACAAGAAATGCACATGAAAGCTCAACCAGACCAAAATCTCTATGCCTGTCAAATTTGTGATAAAACCTTTTCTAGAAATAATACCTTGATGAATCACATGAAAAGTCACACGGCTAAGAAACTTTTCAAATGTTCCACCTGTGGAAAAACTTTACCCTCACAAGAGTCATTTAATTGATCACATGAGAATTCATACAGGTGAAAAACCGTTCACTTGTGCAGCTTGTGGAAAACGTTTCCATCTAAACGACTCTTTAAACAGACACAAGAGAATTTTCTTTGGTGAGAAATCTTACACATGCACAATCTGTGGAAAAGATTTGTGTCTAAATGTCAGTTACTTGCTCATATGACGATTCATACAGGTGAGAAACCTTTCTCTTGTGAAACTTGTGGAAAATGTTTTCAGAGGAAATCTCAGTTAGTTAATCACATCAGAGTTCACACCGGTGAGAAACCTTTCTCATGTGAGACCTGTGGAAAAAGTTTCACTCAAAAGCAAAGTTTAACTGTTCACATGAGATTTCACACGGGTGAGAAGGTTATCACTTGTGCACTTGTGGAAGAAATTGTTTGAATAAATCTCATTTAGTTCAACACATGAGATCTCACACAGGTGAGAAGTCTTTCTCATGTGGGGCCTGGAAAATGTTTCACTTATAAACATAGTTTAAAACTTCACGTGAGAATTCACACTGGTGAGAAGCCTTTCTCATGTGAGATTTGTGGAAAAAGTTTCACTCATAAAATCAGCTTAACTGCTCACATGGTAACTCATACAGGTGAGAAGCCGTTCTTATGTGGAACTTGTGGGAAATGTTTCCCTTATAAAATAAGTTTAAATTATCACATGAGAACTCACACAGGGAGAAACCTTTCTCATGTGGGGCATGTGGGAAAAGTTTGCTTTTAGGTCTCATTTACTAAATCACATGAGAACTCACACAAGTGAGAAGCCTTTCTCATGTGGGATTTGTGGGAAAAGTTTCCCTTATAAAAAAAGTTTAAATCGTCACAGGAAACTCATACAAGTGGAAAGCATTTCTCATGTGGGATTGTGGGAAAAGTTTCCCTTATAAAAAAAGTTTAAATCGTCACAGGAGATCTCACACAGGTGAGAAGCCTTTCTCATGTGATCTGTGGAAAACGTTTCACTCAAAAACAGCACTTAACATCTCACAACAGAATATACACTGGTGAGAAGTAGCTTGCATTAATTTATCAGCTGGCTGATTAATAAATGTTGATTTTCTTACTTTTGGGACATTGGTGATCAGCAGATACATGCATATGAAGCTGATCTGATTCCTCAATGTTATTGACCTCGGCCACTGTTCTGTTCTCTGCTGTGAGGTTTGACTATTAGACCAGCTCACCATGTCATGTCTGCACCCTTAGTGAAAAGCGAGGAAAATGTTTTGTGTATAGATCCAGTTCAAGTCATCACATGAAGATTCACAAGGGTTGGAAGCTTTTATTTTGTAGATTCAGTAGAAAAGGTCACTCAGAACAAATGTAACTGTTCACATGAGAACTCGCACAGGTTTGATGGCACAATGTGAACTCAAGATTCTCAGTAAGTTGCTGTTTGGAAGTGGAGTAATTGCAACTGGCTTGGATTTTATTCTGGCAGTTTTATATTTCTATTTTATTTAATCAGACTGAGGGAGAGATTGTCTCTAAAGAAACGAGACTTTAAATGCTTGAGATTTAGACTTCTAAAATGTTGGAAACTTTATTGTGTTTTTATTCTTGTACTTATTTGTTTTATTTCAATGATTTGTAGAAATGGATGCATTTCTTTGACATGGTTTTAATAATTTTCCTGCTTAGAAAATGTATTGATGATATGAATTGAATTTCAGATTGAAACTATTTGTATAATTTTAGAAAATAAACTATTATAATGCTGATCTTTTTCTTTTTTCCGTTTAGTAGAAAACTGTGTGAAAGACTAGATTTACATAATTATAGAGGCTGGAATAAAACCTGTTTAAACAAAAAGTAAATCAGAAAAACCTTCATATACATAAACAGCAGTCCACAGAGATCATCTCTTCCTCAACGTTGCATACATTCTAATAAAGTCGATATTCTTTTCATTCAACACTTAACAGATCTGAGTTCTATATTTATACAAATAAGAGCTAAAACAAAATGAGCCATAATTTAACAAAGAATGAACCTAAATAATCAAAACTTTAAAATTCAAAGCAAGTACAATCAATCATTTTAAACAACCTTCAATACTTAAACTGGTGAGTTAGAAGTGAAGTAGTCATGGAACATAAACTATATTTTGATCTTATATAATAGTAAAGGTCAGGGTTTATCATTCTATTTATTTAATATTCCTGCTGGAACAATGTTCTTCCTGTGTATTTTCTTTTGAAGTATTTGGTGAATTACTGAGTAACTGATCATAACACCTCATCCAATATTCAGTGTCTCCTCAGACTGACAAAAGTATAACAGTCATGTGAATATTCTGGTATTTTAAAGAGTATACTGAAAATATTGATACCAATAAGGAGTTTTGGTTTAGAGGCCAAATTTACCACAAGGGCCAATGTGATCGGTTTCATGACGACACTTAAAAAAGAATGAAACAAAACGACAGATCAATATTTTATAATTTGATATAATAAATGAGCCAAAGAGCCTCTTGAGTCACCAGAGAGATCCAGGTTGCAGAAACCTGGCAGATTGAACAGCAGCTAAAAGTGCAGCAATTTATTAAAGTAAAATTAGGAAGGTTAAATAAATTTACCTCTAAATATTAATAAAAGGCTTTATATTTAAACCACCAGAACAATAAAAGCATCCTGGTTAACTTCATACTATCTAAAAATATCTTTATAAAAATAGAAAATATATATGTGACTTTCACAGAATCAGGATTTTATTAGTTATTGCAAGAACAACAAAACATCATCAGTGTTTTCTCCAGATGATCTATTGTAACTAAACCACAGGTGTCAAACTCCAGTCCTCAAGGTGACCTGACGTGTTTAGATGAGCCACAGGTACAAAACACTGCAATGAAATCACCATAATTAGCTCCTCCTTGTGTGGATCAGATCTGCAGAGCCTTAATGACCTAATTACTCTATTCAGGTGGTGCAGCAGAGGCTCAGCTAAAGGTTTCAGGGCATCAGCCTCCAGGACTTTAAAAGAAGAGACTCAGCAGAAAATTAAAGCCAAACTAATAATCACTTCCAGTTTCTTCAGCACGGCAACAGTGAAACACGTGAAAAATAAAAACAGAGCAAATGTCTGGCTTTACTTTTCCTCTTGAAGACTGTTTTGTAGTTTAGTTAAATATTTCCGTGTTTCAGTAAAAATGTCTTCAGTTCAGCCTCAGAGAGAGTTTATCAAGCAGCAGGAAACTCCTGCTGAAGAAACATTCACAGAGTGGAAAGAAATCAACGTTAAGATGGAGGAAGAGATGGACGATCAGCGCAGGACTGATGGATTTTACCCGGATACCCAAGATCATCTTGCACCGGATAGGTACGAAACAGCTGCAGTAGCTGTCATTATTTAATTGATTGTATACATTGATATTTTTAATTGGTGAATCAATAAAACCAGAGCACACAGAGCATGCTCCTTGCTCTGTGATAGTTCTGTGCTGCCTGGCTTCATGCAGCAGGAGAAAAAGTGAGAAACTGTCACAGTGTTTGGTTATTTCTGCTTGTTGCTCCTTGGTCTGTGTTCATGATGGAGCGTTGTTTACCACTAGTGCATTGCTTAATTGCTATGTTTAATAGTGCAGACAATGGTGGCTTCTGACATGAGAAATATGGGCAACCGCCCAGGGTGTTATCTTTGAGGGATGCCATGAGATTCCATGGATTGTAGCACAGAGCAAAGTAGAACAAAGAGTTTGAATTGATAATATTGGTTAGATTGGTTTGTTTTTATGGGAATGTGGATCTTTCAGACCAATTTGATTAGCACTTTTGCTAATATTTCACATTTTATTGTCATGTGGTGGCTGGTCTTGGTCTCTGCTTAGGTGGTCTTGACTATAACACTATGTAAAGCTATTTAAAGGGCCGTTTCATTTAACTAAAAAGAAATGTCATAATACTAATGGTCAGATATTGACTTAGCAAGCAGAGTTAATAGAGACGGTTCAGTTTAAATATTTAGTACTTTACTGTAAGTTACAGTGTGGGACCATTATTTGATAAGCGCCATCATATTCTGTGTCTATAAGAATAGCAAAGTATGATGTAAACCTGCAACAGCGCCTCCTACAGTCACAATGTGCAGTGGTCACAGATATGGTGTAACGTCCCTGTTGGCGAGAAGCTAATCTTGAAGGGGAGTTAACGTCAGCTAGCCAGACTGCATATTTCCAAATGTTGGCACATTTGACGGCACTAAAGTTTAATTGCCGGTAAATTTATTAACCACATGCAGACATTGTTTATTCTAAATAAGGTAAATAACAATCTCTCTGAAAGACGATGGAAGAGATTTCATTTTGTAATGTTTGCTGATGGATATATTTACATTTTCCCCTCCTGGGGGTTTCTGTGGGCTCTAGTGTCCCTTATATGAAAGAAGGCTGACAGGAATGTAGAAAGGAAAGACATGCGGCAAATATCATCAGGTCTGGGAATCAAACCCAGGACGTCCGTGGAGGATTGAAGGTTGCGCTACTACAGCACGCCCCCTGATGAAGAATATTTTCATTTTAGTTTTTGTTAAACTGAAGGGTTCATTGTGTGACCTCACATTTTGAATTTTTTTTGTTCAGATCTCCCACAATGCAGTGTGTGCAAAGAGGAGGAGGATCTAATGAGAGCTCAGAAACCCAGAGAGAAACTTCACTTCAGATCAAGATCATCCAGAACCTCTGCAGATAAAACTGGAACAAGAGGAACCAGAACCTCTGCAGATGAAACGGAACAAGAGGAACCAGAACCTCTGCAGATAAAACTGGAACAAGAGGAACCAGAACCTCTGCAGATGAAACTGGAACAAGAGGAACCAGAACCTCTGCAGATAAAACTGGAACAAGAGGAACCAGAACCTCTGCAGATAAAACTGGAACAAGAGGAACCAGAACCTCTGCAGATCAAAGAGGAAGAGGAGCAACTTTGCATCAGTCAGGATGAAGAGCATCTTGTGATGAAACAGGAAACTGATGACATTTTGAACAAACGCAGAAAAACTCAACAGAGACTTCAGAACAAGAAACGCACATGAAAGCTCAACCAGACCAAAATCTCTATGCCTGTCAAATTTGTGATAAAACCTTTTCTAGAAATAATACCTTGATGAATCACATGAAAAGTCACACGGCTAAGAAACTTTTCAAATGTTCCACCTGTGGAAAACTTTACCCTCACAAGAGTCATTTAATTGATCACATGAGAATTCATACAGGTGAAAAAACCGTTCACTTGTGCAGCTTGTGGAAAATGTTTCCATCTAAATGACTCTTTAAACAGACACAAGAGAATTTTCTTTGGTGAGAAATCTTACACATGCACAATCTGTGGAAAAAATTTTGTGTCTAAATGTCAGTTACTTGCTCATATGACGATTCATACAGGTGAGAAACCTTTCTCTTGTGAAACTTGTGGAAAATGTTTTCAGAGGAAATATCAGTAGTTAATCACATCAGAGTTCACACCGGTGAGAAACCTTTCTCATGTGAGACCTGTGGAAAAAGTTTCACTCAAAAGCAAAGTTTAACTGTTCACATGAGATTTCACACGGGTGAGAAGGTTATCACTTGTGGCACTTGTGGAAGAAAATTGTTTGAATAAATCTCATTAGTCAACACATGAGATCTCACACAGGTGAGAAGTCTTTCTCATGTGGGGCCTGTGGAAAATGTTTCACTTATAAAAAGTTTAAAACTTCACATGAGAATTCACACTGGTGAGAAGCCTTCTCATGCGAGATTTGTGGAAAAAGTTTCACTCATAAAATCAGCTTAACTGCTCACATGGTAACTCATACAGGTGAGAAGCCGTTCTTATGTGGAACTGTGGGAAAAGTTTCCCTTATAAAATAAGTTTAAATCGTCACAGGAGATCTCACACAGTTGAGAAGCCTTTCTCATGTGTGATCTGTGTGGGAAAACGTTTCACTCAAAAACAGCACTTAACATCTCACAACAGAATACACACTGGTGAGAAGTAGCTTGCATTAATTTATCAGCTGGCTGATTAATAAAATGTTAATTTTCTTAATTTTGGGACATTGGTGATCAGCAGATACATCCATATGAAGCTGATCTGATTCCTCAATGTTATTGACCTCAGCCACTGTCTGTTCTCTGCTGTGAGGTTTGACTATTAGACCAGCTCACCATGTCATGTCTGCACCCTTAGTGAAAAGCGAGGAAAAATGTTTTGTATAGATCCAGTTAAGTCATCACATGAAGATTCACACGGGTTGGGAAGCTTTTATTTTGTAGATCAGTAGAAAAAGGTTCACTCAGAACAAATGTAACTGTTCACATGAGAACTCGCACAGGTTTGATGGCACAATGTGAACCTCAAGATTCTCAGTAAGTTGCTGTTTGGAAGTGGAGTAATTGCAACTGGCTTGGATTTTATTCTGGCAGTTTTCTATTTCTATTTTATTTAATCAGACTGAAGGAGAGATTGTCTCTAAAGAAACGATGACTTTAAATGCTTTGAGATTTAGACTTCTAAAAATGTTGGAAACTTTATTGTGTTTTTATTCTTTGTACTATTTATTTTATTTCAATGATTTGTAGAAATGGATGCATTTTGACATGGTTTTAATAATTTTCCTGCTTAGAAAATGTATTGATGATATGAATTGAATTTCAGATTGAAACTATTTGTATAATTTAGAAAATAACTATTATAATGCTGATCTTTTCTTTTTTCCTGTTTAGTAGAAAACTGTGTGAAAGACTAGATTTACATAATTATAGAGGCTGGAATAAAACCTGTTTAAAACAAAAAGTAAATCAGGAAAACCTTCATATACATAAAACAGCAGCAGTCCACAGAGATCATCTCTTCCTCAACGTTGCATACATTCTAATAAAGTCGATATTCTTTTCATTCAACACTTAACAGACTGAGTTCTACATTTATACAAATAAGAGCTAAAACAAAATGAGCCATAATTTAACAAAGAAGAACCTAAATAATCAAAACTTTAAAATTCAAAGCAAGTACAATCAATCATTTAAACAACCTTCAATACTTAAATGGTGAGTTAGAAGTGAAGTCATGAAACATAAACTATATTTTGATCTTATATAATAGTAAAGGTCAGGTTATCATTTCTATTTTTTAATATTCCTGCTGGAAACAATGTTCTTCCTGTGTATTTTCTTTTGAAGATTTGGTGAATTACTGAGTAACTGATCATAACACCTCATCCAAATATTCAGTGTCTCCTCAGACTGACAAAAATATAACAGTCATGTGAATATTCTGGTATTTTAAAGAGTGTTACTGAAAATATGATACCAATAAGTTTGGTTTAGAGGCCAAATTACCACAAGGCCAATGTGATCGGTTTCATGACGACACTTAAAAAAGAATGAAACAAAACGACAGATCATATTTTATAATTTGATATAATAATGAGCCAAAGAGCCTCTGAGTCACCAGAGAGATCCAGGTTGCAGAAACCTGGCAGATTGAACAGCAGCTAAAAGTGCAGCAATTTATTAAAGTAAAATTAGGAAGGTTAAATAATTTACTCTAAATATTATAAAAGGCTTTATATTTAAACCACCAGAACAATAAAAGCATCCTGGTTAACTTCATACTTATCTAAAAATATCTTTATAAAAATAGAAAATATATATGTGACTTTCACAGAATCAGGATTTTATTAGTTATTGCAAGAACAACAAAACATCATCAGTGTTTTCTCCAGACTGATCTATTGTAACTAAACCACAGGTGTCAAACTCAGTCCTCAAGGTGACCTGCAGTGTTTAGATGAGCCACAGGTACAAAACACTGCAATGAAATCACCATAATTAGCTCCTCCTTGTGTGGATCAGATCTGCAGAGCCTTAATGACATAATTACTCTATTCAGGTGGGTGCAGCAGAGGCTCAGCTAAAGGTTTCAGGGATCAGCCCTCCAGGACTTTAAAAGAGAGACTCAGCAGAAAATTTAAAGCCAAACTAATAATCACTTCCAGTTTCTTCAGCACGGCAACAGTTGAAACACGTGAAAAATAAAAACAGAGCAAATGTCTGGCTTTACTTTTCCTCTTGAAGACTGTTTTGTAGTTTAGTTAATATTTCCGTGTTTTCAGTAAAAATGTCTTCAGTTCAGCCTCAGAGAGAGTTTATCAAGCAGCAGGAAACTCCTGCTGAAGAAACATTCACAGAGTGGAAAGAAATCAACGTTAAGATGGAGGAAGAGATGGACGATCAGCGCAGACTGATGGATTTTACCCGGATACCCAAGATCATCTTGCACCGGATAGGTACGAAAAACAGCTGCAGTAGCTGTCATTATTTTAATTGATTGTATACATTGATATTAATTTAATTGGGAATCAATAAAACCAGAGCACACAGAGCATGCTCATTGCTCTGTGATAGTTCTGTGCTGCCTGGCTTCATGCAGCAGGAGAAAAAGTGAGAACTGTCACAGTGTTTGGTTATTTTGCTTGTTGCTCCTTGGTCTGTGTTCATGATGGAGCGTTGTTTACCACTAGGCATTGCTTTAATTGCTATGTTTAATAGTGCAGACAATGGTGGCTCTGACATGAGAAATATGGGCAAACCGCCCAGGGTGTTATCTTGAGGGATGCCAGAGATTTCAGGATTGTAGCACAGAGCAAAGTAGAACAAAGAGTTTGAATTGATAATATTGGTTAATGAGTTTGTTTTTATGGGAATGTGGATCTTTCAGACCAATTTGATTAGCACTTTTGCTAATATTCACATTTTATTGTCATGTGGTGGCTGGTCTTGGTCTGCTTAGGTGGTCTTGACTATAACACTATGTAAAGCTATTTAAAGGGCCGTTTCATTTAACTAAAAAGAAATGTCATAATACTAATGGTCAGATATTGACTTAGCAAGCAGAGTTAATAGAGACGGTTCAGTTTAAATATTTAGTACTTTACTGTAAGTTACAGTGTGGGATCATTATTTGATAAGCGCATCATATTCTGTGTCTATAAGAATAGCAAAGTATGATGTAAACCTGCAACAGCGCCTCCTACAGTCACAATGTGCAGTGGTCACAGAATATGGTGTAACGTCCCTGTTGGCGAGAAGCTAATCTTGAAGGGGAGTTAACGTCAGCTAGCCAGACTGCATATTTCCAAATGTTGGCACATTTGACGGCACTAAAGTTTAATTGCCGGTAAATTTATTAACCACATGCAGACATTGTTTATTCCAAATAAGGTAAATAACAATCTCTCTGAAAGACGATGGAAGAGATTTCATTGTAATGTTTGCTGATGGATATTTACATTTTCCCCTCCTTGGGGTTTCTGTGGGCTCTAGTGTCCCTTATATGAAAGAAGGCTGACAGGAATGTAGAAAGGAAAGACATGCGGCAAATATCGTCAGGTCTGGGAATCAAACCCATGACGTCCGTGTGGAGGATTGAAGGTTGCGCTACTACAGCACGTCCTGATGAAGAATATTTCTTTTAGTTTTGTTAAACTGAAGGGTTCATTGTGTGACCTCACATTTTGACTTTTTTGTCCAGATCTCCCACAATGCAGTGTGTTCAAAGAGGAGGAGGATCTAAATGAGCTCAGAAACCCAGAGACACTTCACTTCAGATCAAGATCATCCAGAACCTCTGCAGATAAAACTGGAACAAGAGGAACATGAACCTCTGCAGATGAAACTGGAACAAGAGGAACCAGAACCTCTGCAGATGAAACTGGAACAAGAGGAACCAGAACCTCTGCAGATAAAACTGGAACAAGAGGAACCAGAACCTCTGCAGATAAAACTGGAACAAGAGGAACCAGAACCTCTGCAGATAAAACTGGAACAAGAGGAACCAGAAACCTCTGCAGATGAAACTGGAACAAGAGGAACCAGAACCTCTGCAGATAAAACTGGAACAAGAGGAACCAGAACCTCTGCAGATAAAACTGGAACAAGAGGAACCAGAATCTCTGCAGATGAAACTGGAACAAGAGGAACCAGAACCTCTGCAGATCAAAGAGGAAGAGGAGCAACTTTGCATCAGTCAGGATGAAGAGCATCTTGTGATGAAACAGGAAACTGATGACATTTTGAACAAACAGCCGAAAAACTCAACAGAGACTTCAGAACAAGAAATGCACATGAAAGCTCAACCAGACCAAAATCTCTATGCCTGTCAAATTTGTGATAAAACCTTTTCTAGAAATAATACCTTGATGAAATCACATGAAAAGTCACACGGCTAAGAAACTTTTCAAATGTTCCACCTGTGGAAAACTTTACCCTCACAAGAGTCATTTAATTGATCACATGAGAATTCATACAGGTGAAAAACCGTTCACTTGTGCAGCTTGTGGAAAACGTTTCCATCTAAACGACTCTTTAAACAGACACAAGAGAATTTTCTTTGGTGAGAAATCTTACACATGCACAATCTGTGGAAAAGATTTTGTGTCTAAATGTCAGTTACTTGCTCATATGACGATTCATACAGGTGAGAAACCTTTCTCTTGTGAAACTTGTGGAAAATGTTTTCAGAGGAAATCTCAGTTAGTTAATCACATCAGAGTTCACACCGGTGAGAAACCTTTCTCATGTGAGACCTGTGGAAAAAGTTTCACTCAAAAGCAAAGTTTAACTGTTCACATGAGATTTCACACGGGTGAGAAGGTTATCACTTGTGGCACTTGTGGAAAAAATTGTTTGAATAAATCTCATTTAGTTCAACACATGAGATCTCACACAGGTGAGAAGTCTTTCTCATGTGGGGCCTGTGGAAAATGTTTCACTTATAAACATAGTTTAAAACTTCACGTGAGAATTCACACTGGTGAGAAGCCTTTCTCATGTGAGATTTGTGGAAAAAGTTCACTCATAAAAATCAGCTTAACTGCTCACATGGTAACTATACAGGTGAGAAGCCGTTCTTATGTGGAACTTGTGGGAAATGTTTCCCTTAAAAATAAGTTTAAATTATCACATGAGAACTCACACAGGGGAGAAACCTTTCTCATGTGGGGCATGTGGGAAAAGTTTTGCTTTAGGTCTCATTTACTAAATCACATGAGAACTCACACAAGTGAGAAGCCTTTCTCATGTGGGATTTGTGGGAAAAGTTTCCCTTATAAAAAAGTTTAAATCGTCACAGGAGAACTCATACAAGTGAGAAGCATTTCTCATGTGGGATTTGTGGGAAAAGTTTCCCTTATAAAAAAAGTTTAAATCGTCACAGGAGATCTCACACAGGTGAGAAGCCTTTCTCATGTGTGATCTGTGGAAAACGTTTCACTCAAAAAACAGCACTTAACATCTCACAACAGAATACACATGGTGAGAAGTAGCTTGCATTAATTTATCAGCTGGCTGATTAATAAATGTTGATTTTCTTACTTTTGGGACATGGTGATCAGCAGATACATGCATATGAAGCTGATCTGATTCCTCAATGTTATTGACCTCAGCCACTGTTCTGTTCTCTGCTGTGAGGTTTGACTATTAGACCAGCTCACATGTCATGTCTGCACCCTTAGTGAAAAGCGAGGAAAATGTTTTGTATAGATCCAGTTTAAGTCATCACATGAAGATTCACGTGGTTGGAAGCTTTATTTTGTAGATTCAGTAGAAAAAGGTTCACTCAGAACAAATGTAACTGTTCACATGAGAACTCGCACAGGTTTGATGGCACAATGTGAACCTCAAGATTCTCAGTAAGTTGCTGTTTGGAAGTGGAGTAATTGCAACTGGCTTGGATTTTATTCTGGCAGTTTTATATTTCTATTTATTTAATCAGACTGAGGGAGAGATTGTCTCTAAAGAAACGATGACTTTAAATGCTTTGAGATTTAGACTTCTAAAATGTTGGAAACTTTATTGTGTTTTTATTCTTTGTACTTATTTATTTTATTTCAATGATTTGTAGAAATGGATGCATTCTTGACATGGTTTTAATAATTTTCCTGCTTAGAGAAAATGTATTGATGATATGAATTGAATTTCAGATTGAAACTATTTATAATTTTAGAAAATAAACTATATAATGCTGATCTTTTTTTTTTCCTGTTTAGTAGAAAACTGTGTGAAAGACTAGATTTACATAATTATAGAGGCTGGAATAAAACCTGTTTAAAACAAAAAGTAAATCAGGAAAACCTTCATATACATAAACAGCTCTTCCACAACGTTGCATACATTCTAATAAAGTCGATATTCTTTTCATTCAACACTAACAGACTGAGTTCTATATTTATACAAATAAGAGCTAAAACAAAATGCCCATAATTTAACAAAGAATGAACCTAAATAATCAAAACTTAAAATTCAAAGCAAGTACAATCAATCATTTTAAACAACCTTCAATACTTAAACTGGTGAGTTAGAAGTGAAGTAGTCATGGAACATAAAACTATATTTTGATCTTATATAATAGTAAAGGTCAGGGTTATCATTCTATTTATTTAATATTCCTGCTGGAACAATGTTCCTGTGTATTTTCTTTTGAAGTATTGGTGAATTACTGAGTAACTGATCATAACACCTCATCCAATATTCAGGTCTCCTCAGACTGACAAAAGTAACAGTCATGTGAATATTCTGTATTTTAAAGAGTATACTGAAAATATTGATACCAATAAGGAGTTTGGTTTAGAGGCCAAATTTACCACAAGGGCCAATGTGATCGGTTTCATGACGACACTTAAAAAGAATGAAACAAAACGACAGATCAATATTTTATAATTTGATATAATAAATGAGCCAAAGAGCCTCTTGAGTCACCAGAGAGATCCAGGTTGCAGAAACCTGGCAGATTGAACAGCAGCTAAAAGTGCAGCAATTATTAAAGTAAAATTAGGAAGGTTAAATAATTTTACTCTAAATATTAATAAAAGGCTTTATATTTAAACCACCAGAACAATAAAAGCATCCTGGTTAACTTCATACTTATCTAAAAATATCTTTATAAAAATAGAAAATATATATGTGACTTTCACAGAATCAGGATTTTATTAGTTATTGCAAGAACAACAAAACATCATCAGTGTTTTCTCCAGACTGATCTATTGTAACTAAACCACAGGTGTCAAACTCCAGTCCTCAAGGTGACTGACGTGTTTAGATGAGCCACAGGTACAAACACTGCAATGAAATCACCCTAATTAGCTCCTCCTTGTGTGGATCAGATCTGCAGAGCCTTAATGACATAATTACTCTATTCAGGTGGTGCAGCAGAGGCTCAGCTAAAGGTTTCAGGGCATCAGCCTCCAGGACTTTAAAAGAAGAGACTCAGCAGAAAATTTAAAGCCAAACTAATAATCACTTCCAGTTTCTTCAGCACGGCAACAGTGAAACACGTGAAAAATAAAAAACAGAGCAAATGTCTGGCTTTACTTTTCCTCTTGAAGACTGTTTGTAGTTTAGTTAAATATTTCCGTGTTTCAGTAAAAATGTCTTCAGTTCAGCCTCAGAGAGAGTTTATCAAGCAGCAGGAAACTCCTGCTGAAGAAACATTCACAGAGTGGAAAGAAATCAACGTTAAGATGGAGGAAGAGATGGACGATCAGCGCAGACTGATGGATTTTACCCGGATACCAAGATCATCTTGCACCGGATAGGTACGAAACAGCTGCAGTAGCTGTCATTATTTTAATTGATTGTATAATTGATATTAATTTAATTGTGAATCATATAAAACCAGAGCACACAGAGCATGCTCCTTGCTCTGTGATAGTTCTGTGCTGCCTGGCTTCATGCAGCAGGAGAAAAAGTGAGAACTGTCACAGTGTTTGGTTATTTCTGCTTGTTGCTCCTTGGTCTGTGTTCATGATGGAGCGTTGTTTACCACTAGTGCATTGCTTTAATTGCTATGTTTAATAGTGCAGACAATGGTGGCTTCTGACATGAGAAATATGGGCAACTGCCCAGGGTGTTATCTTTGAGGTATGGCATGAGATTTCCATGGATTGTAGCACAGAGCAAAGTAGAACAAAGAGTTTGAATTGATAATATTGGTTAGATTGGTTTGTTTTTATGGGAATGTGAATCTTTCAGACCAATTTGATTAGCACTTTTGCTAATATTTCACATTTTATTGTCATGTGTGGCTGGTCTGGTCTCTGCTTAGGTGGTCTTGACTATAAACTATGTAAAGCTATTTAAAGGGCCGTTTCATTTAACTAAAAAGAAATGTCATAATACTAATGGTCAGATATTGACTTAGCAAGCAGAGTTAATAGAGACGGTTCAGTTTAAATATTTAGTACTTTACTGTAAGTTACAGTGTGGGACCATTATTTGATAAGCGGCATCATATTCTGTGTCTATAAGAATAGCAAAGTATGATGTAAACCTGCAACAGCGCCTCCTACAGTCACAATGTGCAGTGGTCACAGAATATGGTGTAACGTCCTGTTGGCGAGAAGCTAATCTTGAAGGGGAGTTAACGTCAGCTAGCCAGACTGCATATTCCAAATGTTGGCACATTTGACGGCACTAAAGTTTAATTGCCGGTAAATTTATTAACCACATGCAGACATTGTTTATTCCAAATAAGGTAAATAACAATCTCTCTGAAAGACGATGGAAGAGATTTCATTTTGTAATGTTTGCTGATGGATATATTTACATTTTCCCCTCCTTGGGTTTCTGTGGGCTCTAGTGTCCCTTATGAAAGAAGCTGACAGGAATGTAGAAAGGAAAGACATGCGGCAAATATCGTCAGGTCTGGGAATCAAACCCATGACGTCCGTGTGGAGGATTGAAGGTTGCGCTACTACAGCACGTAATGATGAAGAATATTTTTCATTTAGTTTTTGTTAAACTGAAGGGTTCATTGTGTGACCTCACATTTTGACTTTTTTTGTCCAGATCTCCACAATGCAGTGTGGGAGATCTCCCTCCTCAAAGAGGAGGAGGATCTAAATGAGCTCAGAAAACCCAGAGAGAAACTTCACTCAGATCAAGATCATCCAGAACCTCTGCAGATAAAACTGGAACAAGAGGAACATGAACCTCTGCAGATGAAACTGGAACAAGAGGAACCAGAACCTCTGCAGATGAAACTGGAACAAGAGGAACCAGAACCTCTGCAGATAAAACTGGAACAAGAGGGAACCAGAACCTCTGCAGATAAAACTGGAACAGAGAACCAGAACCTCTGCAGATTAAAACTGGAACAAGAGGAACCAGAACCTCTGCAGATGAAACTGGAACAAGAGGAACCAGAACCTCTGCAGATAAAACTGGAACAAGAGGAACCAGAACCTCTGCAGATGAAACTGGAACAAGAGGAACCAGAACCTCTGCAGATCAAAGAGGAAGAGGAGCAACTTGCATCAGTCAGGATGAAGAGCATCTTGTGATGAAACAGGAAACTGATGACATTTGAACAAACAGCCGAAAAACTCAACAGAGACTTCAGAACAAGAAAGCACATGAAAGCTCAAACCAGACCAAAATCTCTATGCCTGTCAAATTTGTGATAAAACCTTTTCTAGAATAATACCTTGATGAATCACATGAAAAAGTCACACGGCTAAGAAACTTTTCAAATGTTCCACCTGTGGAAAACTTTACCCTCACAAGAGTCATTTAATTGATCACATGAGAATTCATACAGGTGAAAAAACCGTTCACTTGTGCAGCTTGTGGAAAACGTTTCCATCTAAACGACTCTTTAAACAGACACAGAGAATTTCTTTGGTGAGAAATCTTACACATGCACAATCTGTGGAAAAGATTTTGTGTCTAAATGTCAGTTACTTGCTCATATGACGATTCATACAGGTGAGAAACCTTCTCTTGTGAAAACTTGTGGAAAATGTTTTCAGAGGAAATCTCAGTTAGTTAATCACATCAGAGTTCACACGGTGAGAAACCTTTCTCATGTGAGACTGTGGAAAAAGTTTCACTCAAAGCAAAGTTTAACTGTTCACATGAGATTTCACACGGGTGAGAAGGTTATCACTTGTGGCACTTGTGGAAGAAATTGTTTGAATAAATCTCATTTAGTTCAACACATGAGATCTCACACAGGTGAGAAGTCTTTCTCATGTGGGGCCTGTGGAAAATGTTTCCACTTATAAACATAGTTTAAAACTTCACGTGAGAATTCACACTGGTGAGAAGCCTTTCTCATGTGAGATTTGTGGAAAAAAGTTTCACTCATAAAATCAGCTTAACTGCTCACATGGAACTATACAGGTGAGAAGCCGTTCTTATGTGGAACTTGTGGGAAATGTTCCCTTATAAAATAAGTTTAAATTATCACATGAGAACTCACACAGGGGAGAAACCTTTCATGTGGGGCATGTGGGAAAAGTTTTGCTTTTAGGTCTCATTTACAAATCACATGAGAACTCACACAAGTGAGAAGCCTTTCTCATGTGGGATTTGTGGGAAAAGTTTCCCTTATAAAAAAGTTTAAATCGTCACAGGAGAACTCATACAAGTGAGAAGCATTTCATGTGGGATTTGTGGGAAAAGTTTCCCTTATAAAAAAGTTTAAATCGTCACAGGAGATCTCACACAGGTGAGAAGCCTTTTCATGTGTGATCTGTGGAAAACGTTCACTCAAAAACAGCACTTAACATCTCACAACAGAATACACATGGTGAGAAGTAGCTTGCATTAATTTATCAGCTGGCTGATTAATAAATGTTGATTTTCTTACTTTTGGGACATTGGTGATCAGCAGATACATGCATATGAAGCTGATCTGATTCCTCAATGTTATTGACCTCAGCCACTGTTCTGTTCTCTGCTGTGAGGTTGACTATTAGACAGCTCACCATGTCATGTCTGCACCCTTAGTGAAAAGCGAGGAAAATGTTTTGTGTATAGATCCAGTTCAAGTCATCACATGAAGATTCACAAGGGTTGGAAGCTTTTATTTTGTAGATTCAGTAGAAAAAGGTTCACTCAGAACAAATGTAACTGTTCACATGAGAACTCGCACAGGTTTGATGGCACATGTGAACCTCAAGATTCTCAGTAAGTTGCTGTTTGGAAGTGGAGTAATTGCAACTGGCTTGGATTTATTCTGCAGTTTTATATTTCTATTTTATTTAATCAGACTGAGGGAGAGATTGTCTCTAAAGAAACGATGACTTTAAATGCTTGAGATTTAGACTTCTAAAATGTTGGAAACTTTATTGTGTTTTTATTCTTTGTACTTATTTTTTTATTTCAATGATTTGTAGAAATGGATGCATTTCTTTGACATGGTTTTAATAATTTTCCTGCTTAGAAAATGTATGATGATATGAATTGAATTTCAGATTGAAACTATTTGTATAATTTTAGAAAATAAACTATTATAATGTGATCTTTTTCTTTTTTCCTGTTTAGTAGAAAACTGTGTGAAAGACTAGATTTACATAATTATAGAGGCTGGAATAAAACCTGTTTAAAACAAAAAGTAAATCAGAAAAACCTTCATATACATAAACAGCAGCAGTCCACAGAGATCATCTCTTCCTCAACGTTGCATACATTCTAATAAAGTCGATATTCTTTTCATTCAACACTTAACAGACTGAGTTCTATATTTATACAAATAAGAGCTAAAACAAAATGAGCCATAATTTAACAAAGAATGAACCTAAATAATCAAAACTTTAAAATTCAAAGCAAGTACAATCAATCATTTTAAACAACCTTCAATACTTAAACTGGTGAGTTAGAAGTGAAGTAGTCATGGAACATAAACTATATTTTGATCTTATATAATAGTAAAGGTCAGGGTTATCATTCTATTTATTTAATATTCCTGCTGGAACAATGTTCTTCCTGTGTATTTTCTTTTGAAGTATTTGGTGAATTACTGAGTAACTGATCATAACACCTCATCCAATATTCAGTGTCTCCTCAGACTGACAAAAGTATAACAGTCATGTGAATATTCTGGTATTTTAAAGAGTATTACTGAAATATTGATACCAATAAGGAGTTTTGGTTTAGAGGCCAAATTTACCACAAGGGCCAATGTGATCGGTTTCATGACGACACTTAAAAAAGAATGAAACAAAACGACAGATCAATATTTTATAATTTGATATAATAAATGAGCCAAAGAGCCTCTTGAGTCACCAGAGAGATCCAGGTTGCAGAAACCTGGCAGATTGAACAGCAGCTAAAAGTGCAGCAATTTATTAAAGTAAAATTAGGAAGGTTAAATAAATTTACCTCTAAATATAATAAAAGGCTTTATATTTAAACCACCAGAACAATAAAAGCATCCTGGTTAACTTCATACTTATCTAAAAATATCTTTATAAAATAGAAAATATATATGTGACTTTCACAGATCAGGATTTTATTAGTTATTGCAAGAACAACAAAAACATCATCAGTGTTTTCTCCAGACTGATCTATTGTAACTAAACCACAGGTGTCAAACTCCAGTCCTCAAGGTGACCTGACGTGTTTAGATGAGCCACAGGTACAAAACACTGCAATGAAATCACCATAATTAGCTCCTCCTTGTGTGGATCAGATCTGCAGAGCCTTAATGACCTAATTACTCTATTCAGGTGGTGCAGCAGAGGCTCAGCTAAAGGTTTCAGGGCATCAGCCTCCAGGACTTTAAAAGAAGAGACTCAGCAGAAAATTTAAAGCCAAAACTAATAATCACTTCCAGTTTCTTCAGCACGGCAACAGTGAAACACGTGAAAAATAAAAACAGAGCAAATGTCTGGCTTTACTTTTCCTCTTGAAGACTGTTTGTAGTTTAGTTAAATATTCCGTGTTTTCAGTAAAAATGTCTTCAGTTCAGCCTCAGAGAGAGTTTATCAAGCAGCAGGAAACTCCTGCTGAAGAAACATTCACAGAGTGGAAAGAAATCAACGTAAGATGGAGGAAGAGATGGACGATCAGCGCAGACTGATGGATTTTACACCGGATACCAAGATCATCTTGCACCGGATAGGTACGAAACAGCTGCAGTAGCTGTCATTATTTTAATTGATTGTATACATTGATATTAATTTAATTGGTGAATCAATAAAACAGAGCACACAGAGCATGCTCATTGCTCTGTGATAGTTCTGTGCTGCCTGGCTCATGCAGCAGGAGAAAAAGTGAGAACTGTCACAGTGTTTGGTTATTCTGCTTGCTTGGCTCTTGGTCTGTGTTCATGATGGAGCGTTGTTTACCACTAGTGCATTGCTTTAATTGCTATGTTTAATAGTGCAGACAATGGTGGCTTCTGACATGAGAAATATGGGCAACTGCCCAGGGTGTTATCTTTGAGGTATGGCATGAGATTTCCATGGATTGTAGCACAGAGCAAAGTAGAACAAAGAGTTTGAATTGATAATATTGGTTAGATTGGTTTGTTTTTATGGGAATGTGAATCTTTCAGACCAATTTGATTAGCACTTTTGCTAATATTTCACATTTTATTGTCATGTGGTGGCTGGTCTTGGTCTCTGCTTAGGTGGTCTTGACTATAACACTATGTAAAGCTATTTAAAGGGCCGTTTCATTTAACTAAAAAGAAATGTCATAATACTAATGGTCAGATATTGACTTAGCAAGCAGAGTTAATAGAGACGGTTCAGTTTAAATATTTAGTACTTTACTGTAAGTTACAGTGTGGGACCATTATTTGATAAGCGGCATCATATTCTGTGTCTATAAGAATAGCAAAGTATGATGTAAACCTGCAACAGCGCCTCCTACAGTCACAATGTGCAGTGGTCACAGAATATGGTGTAACGTCCCTGTTGGCGAGAAGCTAATCTTGAAGGGGAGTTAACGTCAGCTAGCCAGACTGCATATTTCCAAATGTTGGCACATTTGACGGCACTAAAGTTTAATTGCCGGTAAATTTATTAACCACATGCAGACATTGTTTATTCCAAATAAGGTAAATAACAATCTCTCTGAAAGACGATGGAAGAGATTTCATTTTGTAATGTTGCTGATGGATATATTTACATTTTCCCCTCCTTGGGGTTTCTGTGGGCTCTAGTGTCCCTTATATGAAAGAAGGCTGACAGGAATGTAGAAAGGAAAGACATGCGGCAAATATCGTCAGGTCTGGGAATCAAACCCATGACGTCCGTGTGGAGGATTGAAGGTTGCGCTACTACAGCACGTCCCTGATGAAGAATATTTTCATTTTAGTTTTTGTTAAACTGAAGGGTTCATTGTGTGACCTCACATTTTGACTTTTTTTGTCCAGATCTCCCACAATGCAGTGTGGGAGATCCTCCTCCTCAAAGAGGAGGAGGATCTAAATGAGCTCAGAAACCCAGAGAGAAACTTCACTTCAGATCAAGATCATCCAGAACCTCTGCAGATAAAACTGGAACAAGAGGAACATGAACCTCTGCAGATGAAACTGGAACAAGAGGAACCAGAACCTCTGCAGATGAAACTGGAACAAGAGGAACCAGAACCTCTGCAGATAAAACTGGAACAAGAGGAACCAGAACCTCTGCAGATGAAACTGGAACAAGAGGAACCAGAACCTCTGCAGATAAAACTGGAACAAGAGGAACCAGAACCTCTGCGGATCAAAGAGGAAGAGGAGCAACTTTGCATCAGTCAGGATGAAGAGCATCTTGTGATGAAACAGGAAACTGATGACATTTGAACAAACAGCAGAAAAACTCAACAGAGACTTTGGAACAAGAAACGCACATGAAAGCTCAACCAGACCAAAATCTCTATGCCTGTCAAATTTGTGATAAAACCTTTTCTAGAAATAATACCTTGATGAATCACATGAAAAGTCACACGGCTAAGAAACTTTTCAAATGTTCCACCTGTGGAAAACTTTACCCTCACAAGAGTCGTTTAATTGATCACATGAGAATTCATACAGGTGAAAAAACCGTTCACTTGTGCAGCTTGTGGAAAACGTTTCCATCTAAACGACTCTTTAAACAGACACAAGAGAATTTTCTTTGGTGAGAAATCTTACACATGCACAATCTGTGGAAAAGATTTTGTGTCTAAATGTAAGTTACTTGCTCATATGACGATTCATACAGGTGAGAAACCTTTCTCTTGTGAAACTTGTGGAAAATGTTTTCAGAGGAAATCTCAGTTAGTTAATCACATCAGAGTTCACACCGGTGAGAAACCTTTCTCATGTGAGACCTGTGGAAAAAGTTTCACTCAAAAGCAAAGTTTAACTGTTGACATGAGATTTCACAGGGGTGAGAAGGTTATCACTTGTGGCACTTGTGGAAGAAATTGTTTGAATAAATCTCATTTAGTTCAACACATGAGATCTCACACAGGTGAGAAGTCTTTCTCATGTGGGGCCTGTGGAAAATGTTTCACTTATAAAAAAGTTTAAAACTTCACGTGAGAATTCACACTGGTGAGAAGCCTTTCTCATGCGAGATTGTGGAAAAGTTTCACTCATAAAATCAGCTTAACTGCTCACATGATTACTCATACAGGTGAGAAGCCGTTCTTATGTGGAACTTGTGGGAATGTTTCCCTTATAAAAGAAGTTTAAATTCTCACATGAGAACTCACACAGGGGAGAAACCTTTCTCATGTGGGGCATGTGGGAAAAGTTTTGCTTTTAGGTCTGATTTACTAAATCACATGAGAACTCACACAAGTGAGAAGCCTTTCTCATGTGGGATTTGTGGGAAAAGTTTCCCTTATAAAAAAAGTTTAAATCGTCACAGGAGATCTCACACAGGTGAGAAGCCTTTCTCATGTGTGATCTGTGGAAAACGTTTCACTCAAAAACAGCACTTAACATCTCACAACAGAATACACACTGGTGAGAAGTAGCTTGCATTAATTTATCAGCTGGCTGATTAATAAATGTTTTTTTTCTTAATTTTGGGACATTGGTGATCAGCAGATACATGCATGTGAAGCTGATCTGATTCCTCAATGTTATTGACCTCAGCCACTGTTCTGTTCTCTGCTGTGAGGTTTGACTATTAGACCAGCTCACCATGTCATGTCTGCACCCTTAGTGAAAAGCGAGGAAAATGTTTTGTGTATAGATCCAGTTTAAGTCATCACATGAAGATTCACACGGGTTGGGAGCTTTTATTTTGTAGATTCAGTAGAAAAAGGTTCACTCAGAACAAATGTAACTGTTCACATGAGAACTCGCACAGGTTTGATGGCACAATGTGAACCTCAAGATTCTCAGTAAGTTGCTGTTTGGAAGTGGAGTAATTGCAACTGGCTTGGATTTTATTCTGGCAGTTTTATATTTCTATTTTATTTAATCAGACTGAAGGAGAGATTGTCTCTAAAGAAACGATGACTTTAAATGCTTTGAGATTTAGACTTCTAAAATGTTAGAAACTTTATTGTGTTTTTATTCTTTGTACTTATTTATTTTATTTCAATGATTTGTAGAAATGGATGCATTTCTTTGACATGGTTTTAATAATTTTCCTGCTTAGAAAATGTATTGATGATATGAATTGAATTTCAGATTGAAACTATTTATATAATTTTAGAAAATAAACTATTATAATGCTGATCTTTTTCTTTTTTCCTGTTTAGTAGAAAATTGTGTGAAAGACTAGATTTACATAATTATAGAGGCTGGAATAAAACCTGTTTAAAACAAAAAGTAAATCAGGAAAACCTTCATATACATAAACAGCAGCAGTCCACAGAGATCATCTCTTCCACAACGTTGCATACATTCTAATAAAGTCGATTCTTTTCATTCAACACTTAACAGACTGAGTTCTATATTTATACAAATAAGAGCTAAAACAAAATGAGCCATAATTTAACAAAGAATGAACCTAAATAATCAAAACTTTAAAATTCAAAGCAAGTACAATCAATCATTTTAAACAACCTTCAATACTTAAACTGGTGAGTTAGAAGTGAAGGAGTCATGGAACATAAACTATATTATGATCTTATATAATAGTAAAGGTCAGGGTTTATCATTCTATTTATTTAATATTCCTGCTGGAACAATGTTCTTCCTGTGTATTTTCTTTTGAAGTATTTAGTGAATTACTGAGTAACTGATCATAACACCTCATTCAATATTCAGTGTCTCCTCAGACTGACAAAAGTATAACAGTCATGTGAATATTCTGGTATTTTAAAGAGTATTACTGAAAATATTGATACCAATAAGGAGTTTGGTTTAGAGGCCAAATTTACCACAAGGGCCAATGTGATCGGTTTCATGACGACACTTAAAAAAGAATGAAACAAAACGACAGATCAATATTTTATAATTTGATATAATAAATGAGCCAAAGAGCCTCTTGAGTCACCAGAGAGATCCAGGTTGCAGAAACCTGGCAGATTGAACAGCAGCTAAAAGTGCAGCAATTTATTAAAGTAAAATTAGGAAGGTTAAATAAATCTACCTCTAAATATTAATAAAAGGCTTTATATTTAAACCACCAGAACAATAAAAGCTTCCTGGTTAACTTCATACTTATCTAAAAATATCTTTATAAAAAAAGAAAATTTATATGTGACTTTCACAGAATCAGGATTTTATTAGTTATTGCAAGAACAACAAAACATCATCAGTGTTTTCTCCAGACTGATCTATTGTAACTAAACCACAGGTGTCAAACTCCAGTCCTCAAGATGACCTGACGTGTTTAGATGAGCCACAGGTACAAAACACTGCAATGAAATCACCCTAATTAGCTCCTCCTTGTGTGGATCAGATCTGCAGAGCCTTAATGACATAATTACTCTATTCAGGTGGTGCAGCAGAGGCTCAGCTAAAGGTTTCAGGGCATCAGCCCTCCAGGACTTTAAAAGAAGAGACTCAGCAGAAAATTTAATGCCAAACTAATAATCACTTCCAGTTTCTTCAGCACGGCAACAGTGAAACACGTGAAAAATAAAAACAGAGCAAATGTCTGGCTTTACTTTTCCTCTTGAAGACTGTTTTGTAGTATAGTTAAATATTTCCGTGTTTTCAGTAAAAATGTCTTCAGTTCAGCCTCAGAGAGAGTTTATCAAGCAGCAGGAAACTCCTGCTGAAGAAACATTCACAGAGTGGAAAGAAATCAACGTTAAGATGGAGGAAGAGATGGACGATCAGCGCAGACTGATGGATTTTACCCGGATACCCAAGATCATCTTGCACCGGATAGGTACGAAACAGCTGCAGTAGCTGTCATTATTTTAATTGATTGTATACATTGATATTAATTAATTGGTGAATCAATAAAACCAGAGCACACAGAACATGCTCCTTGCTCTGTGATAGTTCTGTGCTGCCTGGCTTCATGCAGCAGGAGAAAAAGTGAGAACTGTCACAGTGTTTGTTTATTTCTGCTTGTTGCTCCTTGGTCTGTGTTCATGATGGAGCGTTGTTTACCACTAGTGCATTGCTTTAATTGCTATGTTTAATAGTGCAGACAATGGTGGCTTCTGACATGAGAAATATGGGCAACCGCCCAGGGTGTTATCTTTGAGGGATGCCATGAGATTTCCATGGATTGTAGCACAGAGCAAAGTAGAACAAAGAGTTTGAATTGATAATATTGGTTAGATTGGTTTGTTTTTATGGGAATGTGGATCTTTCAGACCAATTTGATTAGCACTTTTGCTAATATTTCACATTTTATTGTCATGTGGTGGCTGGTCTTGGTCTGCTTAGGTGGTCTTGACTATAACACTATGTAAAGCTATTTAAAGGGCCGTTTCATTTAACTAAAAAGAAATGTCATAATACTAATGGTCAGATATTGACTTAGCAAGCAGAGTTAATAGAGACGGTTCAGTTTAAATATTTAGTACTTTACTGTAAGTTACAGTGTGGGACCATTATTTGATAAGCGCCATCATATTCTGTGTCTATAAGAATAGCAAAGTATGATGTAAACCTGCAACAGCGCCTCCTACAGTCACAATGTGCAGTGGTCACAGAATATGGTGTAACGTCCCTGTTGGCGAGAAGCTAATCTTGAAGGGGAGTTAACGTCAGCTAGCCAGACTGCATATTTCCAAATGTTGGCACTTGACGGCACTAAAGTTTAATTGCCGGTAAATTTATTAACCACATGCAGACATTGTTTATTCTAAATAAGGTAAATAACAATCTCTCTGAAGACGATGGAAGAGATTTCATTTTGTAATGTTTGCTGATGGATATATTTACATTTTCCCCTCCTTGGGGTTTCTGTGGGCTCTAGTGTCTTTTATATGAAAGAAGGCTGACAGGAATGTAGTAAGGAAAGACATGCGGCAAATATCGTCAGGTCTGGGAATCAAACCCAGGACGTCCGTGTGGAGGATTGAAAGTTGCGCTACTACAGCACGCCCCCTGATGAAGAATATTTTCATTTTAGTTTTTGTTAAACTGAAGGGTTCATTGTGTGACCTCACATTTTGAATTTTTTTTGTTCAGATCTCCCACAATGCAGTGTGTGCAAAGAGGAGGAGGATCTAAATGAGCTCAGAAACCCAGAGAGAAACTTCACTTCAGATCAAGATCATCCAGAACCTCTGCAGATAAAACTGGAACAAGAGGAACCAGAACCTCTGCAGATAAAACTGGAACAAGAGGAACCAGAACCTCTGCAGATGAAACTAGAACAAGAGGAACCAGAACCTCTGCAGATAAAACTGGAACAAGAGGAACCAGAACCTCTGCAGATCAAAGAGGAAGAGGAGCAACTTTGCATCAGTCAGGATGAAGAGCATCTTGTGATGAAACAGGAAACTGATGACATTTTGAACAAACAGCAGAAAAACTCAACAGAGACTTCAGAACAAGAAACGCACATGAAAGCTCAACCAGACCAAAATCTCTATGCCTGTCAAATTTGTGATAAAACCTTTTCTAGAAATAATACCTTGATGAATCACATGAAAAGTCACACGGCTAAGAAACTTTTCAAATGTTCCACCTGTGGAAAACGTTACCCTCACAAGAGTCATTTAATTGATCACATGAGAATTCATACAGGTGAAAAACCGTTCACTTGTGCAGCTTGTGGAAAATGTTTCCATCTAAATGACTCTTTAAACAGACACAAGAGAATTTTCTTTGGCGAGAAATCTTACACATGCACAATCTGTGGAAAAAATTTTGTGTCTAAATGTCAGTTACTTACTCATATGGCGATTCATACAGGTGAGAAACCTTTCTCTTGTGACACCTGTGGAAAAAGTTTCCAGAGGATATATCAGTTAGTTAATCACATCAGAGTTCACACAGGTGAGAAACCTTTCTCATGCGAGACCTGTGGAAAAAGTTTCACTCAAAAGCAAAGTTTAACTGTTCACATGAGATTTCACACGGGTGAGAAGGTTATCACTTGTGGCACTTGTGGAAGAAATTGTTTGAATAAATCTCATTTAGTTCAACACATGAGATCTCACACAGGTGAGAAGTCTTTCTCATGTGGGGCCTGTGGAAAATGTTTCACTTATAAAAAAAGTTTAAAACTTCACATGAGAATTCACACTGGTGAGAAGCCTTTCTCATGCGAGATTTGTGGAAAAAGTTTCACTCATAAAATCAGCTTAACTGCTCACATGGTAACTCATACAGGTGAGAAGCCGTTCTTATGTGGAACTGTGGGAAAAGTTTCCTTTATAAAATAAGTTTAAATCGTCACAGGAGATCTCACACAGTTTAGAAGCCTTTCTCATGTGTGATCTGTGGAAAACGTTTCACTCAAAAACAGCACTTAACATCTCACAACAGAATACACACTGGTGAGAAGTAGCTTGCATTAATTTATCAGCTGGCTGATTAATAAATGTTAATATTCTTAATTTTGGGACATTGGTGATCAGCAGATACATCCATATGAAGCTGATCTGATTCCTCAATGTTATTGACCTCAGCCACTGTTCTGTTCTCTGCTGTGAGGTTTGACTATTAGACCAGCTCACCATGTCATGTCTGCACCCTTAGTGAAAAGCGAGGAAAATGTTTTGTGTATAGATCCAGTTCAAGTCATCACATGAAGATTCACACGGGTTGGAAGCTTTTATTTTGTAGATTCAGTAGAAAAAGTTTCACTCAGAACAAATGTAACTGTTCACATGAGAACTCGCACAGGTTTGATGGCACAATGTGAACCTCAAGATTCTCAGTAAGTTGCTGTTTGGAAGTGGAGTAATTGCAACTGGCTTGGATTTTATTCTGGCAGTTTTCTATTTCTATTTTATTTAATCAGACTGAAGGAGAGATTGTCTCTAAAGAAACGATGACTTTAAATGCTTTGAGATTTAGACTTCTAAAATGTTGGAAACTTTATTGTGTTTTTATTCTTTGTACTTATTTATTTTATTTCAATGATTTGTAGAAATGGATGCATTTCTTTGACATGGTTTTAATAATTTTCCTGCTTAGAAAATGTATTGATGATATGAATTGAATTTCAGATTGAAACTATTTATAATTTTAGAAAATAAACTATTATAATGCTGATCTTTTTCTTTTTTCCTGTTTAGTAGAAAACTGTGTGAAAGTCTAGATTACATAATTATAGAGGCTGAAATAAAACCTGTTTAAAACAAAAAGTAAATCAGGAAAACCTTCATATACATAAACAGCAGCAGTCCACAGAGATCATCTCTTCCTCAACGTTGCATACATTCTAATAAAGTCGATATTCTTTTCATTCAACACTTAACAGACTGAGTTCTATATTTATACAAATAAGAGCTAAAACAAAATGAGCCATAATTTAACAAAGAATGAACCTAAATAATCAAAACTTTAAAATTCAAAGCAAGTACAATCAATCATTTTAAACAACCTTCAATACTTAAACTGGTGAGTTAGAAGTGAAGTAGTCATGGAACATAAACTATATTATGATCTTATATAATAGTAAAGGTCAGGGTTTATCATTCTATTTATTTAATATTCCTGCTGGAACAATGTTCTTCCTGTGTATTTTCTTTTGAAGTATTTGGTGAATTACTGAGTAACTGATCATAACACCTCATCCAATATTCAGTGTCTCCTCAGACTGACAAAAGTATAACAGTCATGTGAATATTCTGGTATTTTAAAGAGTATTACTGAAAATATTGATACCAATAAGGAGTTTGGTTTAGAGGCCAAATTTACCACAAGGGCCAATGTGATCGGTTTCATGACGACACTTAAAAAAGAATGAAACAAAACGACAGATCAATATTTTATAATTTGATATAATAAATGAGCCAAAGAGCCTCTTGAGTCACCAGAGAGATCCAGGTTGCAGAAACCTGGCAGATTGAACAGCAGCTAAAAGTGCAGCAATTTATTAAAGTAAAATTAGGAAGGTTAAATAAATCTACCTCTAATATTAATAAAAGGCTTTATATTTAAACCACCAGAACAATAAAAGCATCCTGGTTAACTTCATACTTATCTAAAAATATCTTTAAAAATAGAAAATATATATGTGACTTTCACAGAATCAGGATTTTATTAGTTATTGCAAGAACAACAAAACATCATCAGTGTTTTCTCCAGACTGATCTATTGTAACTAAACCACAGGTGTCAAACTCCAGTCCTCAAGGTGACCTGACGTGTTTAGATGAGCCACAGGTACAAAACACTGCAATGAAATCACCCTAATTAGCTCCTCCTTGTGTGGATCAGATCTGCAGAGCCTTAATGACATAATTACTCTATTCAGGTGGTGCAGCAGAGGCTCAGCTAAAGGTTTCAGGGCATCAGCCCTCCAGGACTTTAAAAGAAGAGACTCAGCAGAAAATTTAATGCCAAACTAATAATCACTTCCAGTTCTTCAGCACGGCAACAGTGAAACACGTGAAAAATAAAAACAGAGCAAATGTCTGGCTTTACTTTTCCTCTTGAAGACTGTTTTGTAGTTTAGTTAAATATTTCTGTGTTTTCAGTAAAAATGTCTTCAGTTCAGCCTCAGAGAGAGTTTATCAAGCAGCAGGAAACTCCTGCTGAAGAAACATTCACAGAGTGGAAAGAAATCAACGTTAAGATGGAGGAAGAGATGGACGATCAGCGCAGACTGATGGATTTTACCCGGATACCCAAGATCATCTTGCACCGGATAGGTACGAAACAGCTGCAGTAGCTGTCATTATTTTAATTGATTGTATACATTGATATTAATTTAATTGGTGAATCAATAAAACCAGAGCACACAGAACATGCTCATTGCTCTGTGATAGTTCTGTGCTGCCTGGCTTCATGCAGCAGGAGAAAAAGTGAGAACTGTCACAGTGTTTGGTTATTTCTGCTTGTTGCTCCTTGGTCTGTGTTCATGATGGAGCGTTGTTTACCACTAGTGCATTGCTTTAATTGCTATGTTTAATAGTGCAGACAATGGTGGCTTCTGACATGAGAAATATGGGCAACCGCCCAGGGTGTTATCTTTGAGGGATGCCATGAGATTTCCATGGATTGTAGCACAGAGCAAAGTAGAACAAAGAGTTTGAATTGATAATATTGGTTAGATTGGTTGTTTTATGGGAATGTGGATCTTTCAGACCAATTTGATTAGCACTTTTGCTAATATTTCACATTTTATTGTCATGTGGTGGCTGGTCTTGGTCTCTGCTTAGGTGGTCTTGACTATAACACTATGTAAAGCTATTTAAAGGGCCGTTTCATTTAACTAAAAAGAAATGTCATAATACTAATGGTCAGATATTGACTTAGCAAGCAGAGTTAATAGAGACGGTTCAGTTTAAATATTTAGTACTTTACTGTAAGTTACAGTGTGGGACCATTATTTGATAAGCGGCATCATATTCTGTGTCTATAAGAATAGCAAAGTATGATGTAAACCTGCAACAGCGCCTCCTACAGTCACAATGTGCAGTGGTCACAGAATATGGTGTAACGTCCCTGTTGGCGAGAAGCTAATCTTGAAGGGGAGTTAACGTCAACTAGCCAGACTGCATATTTCCAAATGTTGGCACATTTGACGGCACTAAAGTTTAATTGCCGGTAAATTTATTAACCACATGCAGACATTGTTTATTCTAAATAAGGTAAATAACAATCTCTCTGAAAGACGATGGAAGAGATTTCATTTTGTAATGTTTGCTGATGGATATTTACATTTTCCCCTCCTGGGGGTTTCTGTGGGCTCTAGTGTCCCTTATATGAAAGAAGGCTGACAGGAATGTAGAAAGGAAAGACATGCGGCAAATATCGTCAGGTCTGGGAATCAAACCCAGGACGTCCGTGTGGAGGATTGAAGGTTGCGCTACTACAGCACGCCCCCTGATGAAGAATATTTTCATTTTAGTTTTTGTTAAACTGAAGGGTTCATTGTGTGACCTCACATTTTGACTTTTTTTGTCCAGATCTCCCACAATGCAGTGTGTGCAAAGAGGAGGAGGATCTAAATGAGCTCAGAAACCCAGAGAGACACTTCACTTCAGATCAAGATCATCCAGAACCTCTGCAGATAAAACTGGAACAAGAGGAACCAGAACCTCTGCAGATAAAACTGGAACAAGAGGAACCAGAACCTCTGCAGATGAAACTGGAACAAGAGGAACCAGAACCTCTGCAGATAAAACTGGAACAAGAGGAACCAGAACCTCTGCAGATGAAACTGGAACAAGAGGAACCAGAACCTCTGCAGATGAAACTGGAACAAGAGGAACCAGAACCTCTGCAGATAAAACTGGAACAAGAGGAACCAGAACCTCTGCAGATGAAACTGGAACAAGAGGAACCAGAACCTCTGCAGATCAAAGAGGAAGAGGAGCAACTTTGCATCAGTCAGGATGAAGAGCATCTTGTGATGAAACAGGAAACTGATGACATTTTGAACAAACAGCAGAAAAACTCAACAGAGACTTCAGAACAAGAAACGCACATGAAAGCTCAACCAGACCAAATCTCTATGCCTGTCAAATTTGTGATAAAACCTTTTCTAGAAATAATACCTTGATGAATCACATGAAAAGTCACACGGCTAAGAAACTTTTCAAATGTTCCACCTGTGGAAAACGTTACCCTCACAAGAGTTTAATTGATCACATGAGAATTCATACAGGTGAAAAACCGTTCACTTGTGCAGCTTGTGGAAAACGTTTCCATCTAAACGACTCTTTAAACAGACACAAGAGAATTTTCTTTGGTGAGAAATCTTACACATGCACAATATGTGGAAAAAAATTTGTGTCTAAATGTCAGTTACTTGCTCATATGACGATTCATACAGGTGAGAAACCTTTCTCTTGTGAAACTTGTGGAAAATGTTTTCAGAGGAAATCTCAGTTAGTTAATCACATCAGAGTTCACACGGTGAGAAACCTTTCTCATGTGAGACCTGTGGAAAAAGTTTCACTCAAAAGCAAAGTTTAACTGTTGACATGAGATTTCACAGGGGTGAGAAGGTTATCACTTGTGGCACTTGTGGAAGAAATTGTTTGAATAAATCTCATTTAGTTCAACACATGAGATCTCACACAGGTGAGAAGTCTTTCTCATGTGGGGCCTGTGGAAAATGTTTCACTTACAAAAAATGTTTAAAAATTCACGTGAGAATTCACACTGGTGAGAAGCCTTTCTCATGTGAGATTTGTGGAAAAAGTTTCACTCATAAAACCAGCTTAACTGCTCACATGGTAACTCATACAGGTGAGAAGCCGTTCTTATGTGGAACTTGTGGGAAAAGTTTCCCTTATAAAATAAGTTTAAATCGTCACAGGAGATCTCACACAGTTGAGAAGCCTTTCTCATGTGTGATCTGTGGAAAACGTTTCACTCAAAAACGGCACTTAACATCTCACAACAGAATACACACTGGTGAGAAGTAGCTTGCATTAATTTATCAGCTGGCTGATTAATAAATGTTGATTTTCTTAATTTTGGGACATTGGTGATCAGCAGATACATCCATATGAAGCTGATCTGATTCCTCAATGTTATTGACCTCAGCCACTGTTCTGTTCTCTGCTGTGAGGTTTGACTATTAGACCAGCTCACCATGTCATGTCTGCACCCTTAGTGAAAAGCGAGGAAAATGTTTTGTGTATAGATCCAGTTTAAGTCATTACATGAAGATTCACGTGGGTTGGAAGCTTTTATTTTGTAGATTCAGTAGAAAAAGGTTCACTCAAATCAAATGTAACTGTTCACATGAGAACTCGCACAGGTTTGATGGCACAATGTGAACCTCAAGATTCTCAGTAAGTTGCTGTTTGGAAGTGGAGTAATTGCAACTGGCTTGGATTTTATTCTGGCAGTTTTATATTTCTATTTTATTTAATCAGACTGAGGGAGAGATTGTCTCTAAAGAAACGATGACTTTAAATGCTTTGAGATTTAGACTTCTAAAATGTTGGAAACTTTATTGTGTTTTTATTCTTTGTACTTATTTATTTTATTTCAATGATTTGTAGAAATGGATGCATTTCTTTGACATGGTTTTAATAATTTTCCTGCTTAGAAAATGTATTGATGATATGAATTGAATTTCAGATTGAAACTATTTGTATAATTTTAGAAAATAAACTATTATAATGCTGATCTTTTTCTTTTTTCCTGTTTAGTAGAAAACTGTGTGAAAGACTAGATTTACATAATTATAGAGGCTGGAATAAAACCTGTTTAAAACAAAAAGTAAATCAGGAAAACCTTCATATACAAAACAGCAGCAGTCCACAGAGATCATCTCTTCCTCAACGTTGCATACATTCTAATAAAGTCGATATTCTTTTCATTCAACACTTAACAGACTGAGTTCTATATTTATACAAATAAGAGCTAAAACAAAATGAGCCATAATTTAACAAAGAATGAACCTAAATAATCAAAACTTTAAAATTCAAAGCAAGTACAATCAATCATTTTAAACAACCTTCAATACTTAAACTGGTGAGTTAGAAGTGAAGGAGTCATGGAACATAAACTATATTTTGATGTTATATAATAGTAAAGGTCAGGGTTTATCATTCTATTTATTTAATATTCCTGCTGGAACAATGTTCTTCCTGTGTATTTTCTTTTGAAGTATTTGGTGAATTACTGAGTAACTGATCATAACACCTCATCCAATATTCAGTGTCTCCTCAGACTGACAAAAGTATAACAGTCATGTGAATATTCTGGTATTTTAAAGAGTAATACTGAAAATATTGATACCAATAAGGAGTTTGGTTTAGAGGCCAAATTTACCACAAGGGCCAATGTGATCGGTTTCATGACGACACTTAAAAAAGAATGAAACAAAACGACAGATCAATATTTTATAATTTGATATAATAAATGAGCCAAAGAGCCTCTTGAGTCACCAGAGAGATCCAGGTTGCAGAAACCTGGCAGATTGAACAGCAGCTAAAAGTGCAGCAATTTATTAAAGTAAAATTAGGAAGGTTAAATAAATCTACCTCTAAATATTAATAAAAGGCTTTATATTTAAACCACCAGAACAATAAAAGCATCCTGGTTAACTTCATACTTATCTAAAAATATCTTTATAAAAATAGAAAATATATATGTGACTTTCACAGAATCAGGATTTTATTAGTTATTGCAAGAACAACAAAACATCATCAGTGTTTTCTCCAGACTGATCTATTGTAACTAAACCACAGGTGTCAAACTCCAGTCCTCAAGGTGACCTGACGTGTTTAGATGAGCCACAGGTACAAAACACTGCAATGAAATCACCCTAATTAGCTCCTCCTTGTGTGGATCAGATCTGCAGAGCCTTAATGACATAATTACTCTATTCAGGTGGTGCAGCAGAGGCTCAGCTAAAGGTTTCAGGGCATCAGCCCTCCAGGACTTTAAAAGAAGAGACTCAGCAGAAAATTTAAAGCCAAAATAATAATCACTTCCAGTTTCTTCAGCACGGCAACAGAGAAACACGTGAAAAATAAAAACAAAGCAAATGTCTGGTTTTACTTTTCCTCTTGAAGACTGTTTTGTAGTTTAGTTAAATATTTCCGTGTTTTCAGTAAAAATGTCTTCAGTTCAGCCTCAGAGAGAGTTTATCAAGCAGCAGGAAAACTCCTGCTGAAGAAACATTCACAGAGTGGAAAGAAATCAACGTTAAGATGGAGGAAGAGATGGACGATCAGCGCAGACAGATGGATTTTACCCGCATGCCCAAGATCATCTTGCACCGGATAGGTACGAAACAGCTGCAGTAGCTGTCATTATTTTAATTGATTGTATACATTGATATTAATTTAATTGGTGAATCAATAAAACCAGAGCACACAGAGCATGCTCATTGCTCTGTGATAGTTCTGTGCTGCCTGGCTTCATGCAGCAGGAGAAAAAGTGAGAACTGTCACAGTGTTTGGTTATTTCTGCTTGTTGCTCCTTGGTCTGTGTTCATGATGGAGCGTTGTTTACCACTAGTGCATTGCTTTAATTGCTATGTTTAATAGTGCAGACAATGGTGGCTTCTGACATGAGAAATATGGGCAACCGCCCAGGGTGTTATGTTTGAGGTATGGCATGAGATTTCCAGGGATTGTAGCACAGAGCAAAGTAGAACAAAGAGTTTGAATTGATAATATTGGTTGTGGATCTTTCAGACCAATTTGATTAGCACTTTTGCTAATATTTCACATTTTATTGTCATGTGGTGGCTGGTCTTGGTCTCTGCTTAGGTGGTCTTGACTATAACACTATGTAAAGCTATTTAAAGGGCCGTTTCATTTAACTAAAAAGAAATGTCATAATACTAATGGTCAGATATTGACTTAGCAAGCAGAGTTAATAGAGACGGTTCAGTTTAAATATTTAGTACTTTACTGTAAGTTACAGTGTGGGACCATTATTTGATAAGCGCCATCATATTCTGTGTCTATAAGAATAGCAAAGTATGATGTAAACCTGCAACAGCGCCTCCTACAGTCACAATGTGCAGTGGTCACAGAATATGGTGTAACGTCCCTGTTGGCGAGAAGCTAATCTTGAAGGGGAGTTAACGTCAGCTAGCCAGACTGCATATTTCCAAATGTTGGCACATTTGACGGCACTAAAGTTTAATTGCCGGTAAATTTATTAACCACATGCAGACATTGTTTATTCTAAATAAGAGAAATAACAATCTCTCTGAAAGACAATGGAAGAGATTTCATTTTGTAATGTTTGCTGATGGATATATTTACATTTTCCCCTCCTGGGGGTTTCTGTGGGCTCTAGTGTCCCTTATATGAAAGAAGGCTGACAGGAATGTAGAAAGGAAAGACATGCGGCAAATATCGTCAGGTCTGGGAATCAAACCCAGGACGTCCGTGTGGAGGATTGAAGGTTGCGCTACTACAGCACGCCCCCTGATGAAGAATATTTTCATTTTAGTTTTTGTTAAACTGAAGGGTTCATTGTGTGACCTCACATTTTGACTTTTTTTGTCCAGATCTCCCACAATGCAGTGTGTGCAAAGAGGAGGAGGATCTAAATGAGCTCAGAAACATAGAGAGACACTTCACTTCAGATCAAGATCATCCAGAACCTCTGCAGATAAAACTGGAACAAGAGGAACCAGAACCTCTGCAGATGAAACTGGAACAAGAGGAACCAGAACCTCTGCAGATAAAACTGGAACAAGAGGAACCAGAACCTCTGCAGATCAAAGAGGAAGAGGAGCAACTTTGCATCAGTCAGGATGAAGAGCATCTTGTGATGAAACAGGAAACTGATGACATTTGAACAAACAGCAGAAAAACTCAACAGAGACTTCAGAACAAGAAACGCACATGAAAGCTCAACCAGACCAAAATCTCTATGCCTGTCAAATTTGTGATAAAACCTTTTCTAGAAATAATACCTTGATGAATCACATGAAAAGTCACACGGCTAAGAAACTTTTCAAATGTTCCACCTGTGGAAAACTTTACCCTCACAAGAGTCGTTTAATTGATCACATGAGAATTCATACAGGTGAAAAACCGTTCACTTGTGCAGCTTGTGGAAAAACGTTTCATCTAAACGACTCTTTAAACAAACAAGAGAATTTTTTTGGTGAGAAATCTTACACATGCACAATCTGTGGAAAAACTTTTGTGTCTAAATGTCAGTTACTTGCTCATATGACGATTCATACAGGTGAGAAACCTTTCTCTTGTGAAAACTTGTGGAAAATGTTTTCAGAGGAAATCTCAGTTAGTTAATCACATCAGAGTTCACACCGTGAGAAACCTTTCTCATGTGAGACCTGTGGAAAAAGTTTCACTCAAAAGCAAAGTTTAACTGTTCACATGAGATTCACACGGGTGAGAAGGTTATCACTTGTGGCACTTGTGGAAGAAATTGTTTGAATAAATCTCATTTAGTTCAACACATGAGATCTCACACAGGTGAGAAGTCTTTCTCATGTGGGGCCTGTGGAAAATGTTTCACTTATAAACATAGTTTAAAACTTCACGTGAGAATTCACACTGGTGAGAAGCCTTTCTCATGTGAGATTTGTGGAAAAAGTTTCACTCATAAAACCAGCTTAACTGCTCACATGGTAACTCATACAGGTGAGAAGCCGTTCTTATGTGGAACTTGTGGGAAATGTTTCCCTTATAAAATAAGTTTAAATTATCACATGAGAACTCACACAGGGGAGAAACCTTTCTCATGTGGGGCATGTGGGAAAAGTTTTGCTTTTAGGTCTCATTTACTAAATCACATGAGAACTCACACAAGTGAGAAGCCTTTCTCATGTGGGATTTGTGGGAAAAGTTTCACTCAAAAACGGCACTTAACATCTCACAACAGAATACACACTGGTGAGAAGTAGCTTGCATTAATTTATCAGCTGGCTGATTAATAAATGTTGATTTTCTTAATTTTGGGACATTGGTGATCAGCAGATACATGCATATGAAGCTGATCTGATTCCTCAATGTTATTGACCTCAGCCACTGTTCTGTTCTCTGCTGTGAGGTTTGACTATTAGACCAGCTCACCATGTCATGTCTGCACCCTTAGTGAAAAGCGAGGAAAATGTTTTGTGTATAGATCCAGTTTAAGTCATCACATGAAGATTCACGTGGGTTGGAAGCTTTTATTTTGTAGATTCAGTAGAAAAAGGTTCACTCAGAACAAATGTAACTGTTCACATGAGAACTCGCACAGGTTTGATGGCACAATGTGAACCTCAAGATTCTCAGTAAGTTGCTGTTTTGGAAGTGGAGTAATTGCAACTGACTTGGATTTTATTCTGGCAGTTTTATATTTCTATTTTATTTAATCAGACTGAGGGAGAGATTGTCTCTAAAGAAACGATGACTTTAAATGCTTTGAGATTTAGACTTCTAAAATGTTGGAAACTTTATTGTGTTTTTATTCTTTGTACTTATTTATTTTATTTCAGTGATTTGAAATAAAATACCTTGACATTTGAATAAAATGTCAAGGTATAGTTGTAGAAATGGATGCATTTCTTTGACATGGTTTTAATAATTTTTCTGCTTAGAAAATGTATTGATGATATGAATTGAATTTCAGATTGAAACTATTTGTATAATTTTAGAAAATAAACTATTATAATGCTGATCTTTTTCTTTTCCTGTTTAGTAGAAAATTGTGTGAAAGACTAGATTTACATAATTATAGAGGCTGGAATAAAACCTGTTTAAAACAAAAAGTAAATCAGGAAAACCTTCATATACATAAACAGCAGCAGTCCACAGAGATCATCTCTTCCTCAACGTTGCATACATTCTAATAAAGTCGATATTCTTTTCATTCAACACTTAACAGACTGAGTTCTATATTTGTACAAATAAGAGCTAAAACAAAATGAGCCATAATTTAACAAAGAATGAACCTAAATAATCAAAACTTTAAAATTCAAAGCAAGTACAATCAATCATTTTAAACAACCTTCAATACTTAAACTGGTGAGTTAGAAGTGAAGGAGTCATGAAACAAACTATATTTTGATCTTATATAATAGTAAAGGTCAGGTTTATCATTCTATTTATTTAATATTCCTGCTGGAACAATGTTCTTCCTGTGTATTTTCTTTTGAAGTATTTGGTGAATTACTGAGTAACTGATCATAACACCTCATCCAATATTCAGTGTCTCCTCAGACTGACAAAAGTATAACAGTCATGTGAATATTCTGGTATTTTAAAGAGTATTACTGAAAATATTGATACCAATAAGGAGTTTGGTTTAGAGGCCAAATTTACCACAAGGGCCAATGTGATCGGTTTCATGACGACACTTAAAAAAGAATGAAACAAAACGACAGATCAATATTTTATAATTTGATATAATAAATGAGCCAAAGAGCCTCTTGAGTCACCAGAGAGATCCAGGTTGCAGAAACCTGGCAGATTGAACAGCAGCTAAAAGTGCAGCAATTTATTAAAGTAAAATTAGGAAGGTTAAATAAATTTACCTCTAAATATTAATAAAAGGCTTTATATTTAAACCACCAGAACAATAAAAGCATCCTGGTTAACTTCATACTTATCTAAAAATATCTTTATAAAAAAGAAAATTTATATGTGACTTTCACAGAATCAGGATTTTATTAGTTATTGCAAGAACAACAAAACATCATCAGTGTTTTCTCCAGACTGATCTATTGTAACTAAACCACAGGTGTCAAACTCCAGTCCTCAAGGTGACCTGACGTGTTTAGATGAGCCACAGGTACAAAACACTGCAATGAAATCACCCTAATTAGCTCCTCCTTGTGGATCAGATCTGCAGAGCCTTAATGACATAATTACTCTATTCAGGTGGTGCAGCAGAGGCTCAGCTAAAGGTTTCAGGGCATCAGCCCTCCAGGACTTTAAAAGAAGAGACTCAGCAGAAATTTAAAGCCAAACTAATAATCACTTCCAGTTTCTTCAGCACGGCAACAGTGAAACACGTGAAAAATAAAAACAGAGCAAATGTCTGGCTTTACTTTTCCTCTTGAAGACTGTTTTGTAGTTTAGTTAAATATTTCCGTGTTTTCAGTAAAAATGTCTTCAGTTCAGCCTCAGAGAGAGTTTATCAAGCAGCAGGAAACTCCTGCTGAAGAAACATTCACAGAGTGGAAAGAAATCAACGTTAAGATGGAGGAAGAGATGGACGATCAGCGCAGACTGATGGATTTTACCCGGATACCCAAGATCATCTTGCACCGGATAGGTACGAAACAGCTGCAGTAGCTGTCATTATTTTAATTGATTGTATACATTGATATTAATTTAATTGGTGAATCAATAAAACCAGAGCACACAGAGCATGCTCCTTGCTCTGTGATAGTTCTGTGCTGCCTGGCTTCATGCAGCAGGAGAAAAAGTGAGAACTGTCACAGTGTTTGGTTATTTCTGCTTGTTGCTCCTTGGTCTGTGTTCATGATGGAGCGTTGTTTACCACTAGTGCATTGCCTTAATTGCTATGTTTAAATATGGAATCCTTTCCTCTTTCATCCAGTTTTCACTCTGCGCCGTTGTTTTTTATTTTAACCAGTTATGAGGAAAAGTGGTGAAACTTTAAACTGCGACTGTCAGTTGCTCAACGGATCTCGTTGCTAGGTAACCAGAGTGTTTTTTTACTTATTTCAAACAAATAACATGAACATACATACAGATGTTAATTCAAACGTTATAATTAAATCAAATCAAGAATAATTACAGATATTGAAGGTGTTGATTTTAAACTCTAGAAAGTTAAATAAATATATATACATTGGTAAAATAAAATATGTACTTTTTACTATATTATACCAAAAGTTAAAGTTTTTACCAATTTCTTATTGTTAAAGTTTTTCAACAGAGCCAATATACAAATGGATTGTTCGTACTCGGCTGGAGTCCAGTTTAAAAAACCATCTTACTGGCTCCTCATCTGGGATTTTCTTTCACTGCGCCTGTTTTCTCTATTTCAGTCTAAACTCTTGGTTTTTTACTTTTCTCCATCTTACGGCTGTATTTCCTGCAATGAATTACTGTTTCTTTTTACTCTTGCCTTGTCTGGGTAACCGCTCTCAACCGTCCTCACTTTGACGCCATCTTTAACGTTCGGTTCGTTCCAGAATCGCATCAGCGAGCCGAGCTGCATTCAGTCGTAAAGTTTGTTTTTATTCAAACTTCAGCAGTTTTTTGTTGTCCTTCTGGGGTGGTGACATCAGTTTGTGACATCACAGAATCTGATGTCACAAAGAGTGATGCACCCTTTGAGGAGAGACGATGCATCACTTCTGAATCTACGGTCATAGCTATTGCAGCAGTTGGAGAGAAAGCACAAGGATTGTATTATTCGCGTGTTGGTACATTTTCTGATCGATTTTCGAATTTGAGAGAAAGAGTTAAAAATGAATAAGAGCTGTAAGATAAATAAGTCTACCGATTGCAAAGACAAGGAATTGCAACGGATCATAGCGAGACAGACGCAGCAGCTCAATGAAATTTTGAAACAAGTCAGCATGATGTCCATCGAGCGAAAGTCTCTGCTGAAAGCGAATGAGGAGCTGAACATCCAAGTTCTCAACGTGAAAAAAAGCTGCGCTTGAAGTAGACGCTCTCCTTCGGCAGAAAGACGAAGACTTGAAAAAACAGTTGGAGGCAAATAAAACTTTAAAGGAAGATATCGTCGATCTAGAGAAGAAACAGGCCACCTTGGAGGAGAATTATACTGCCTTACAGATCGAAAAGACTGCCTTGGAGGAGAGAAACACAGCGTTAGAGACACAAAACATTGTCTTGGAGAAGAAGAAGGACGCTCTGGAGAGAAAATATATTGCAATGGGTCAGAAAAATGCAGCCTTAGAGATTCAAAAGAGAGCTTTGGAAGAGAAAAACTCTGCCTTGGAGAAAAAGAAGAGCACTCTGGAGAAAAAAAGCATCGCCTTGGAGCTAAAGAACACCGCAATGGAGAAGGAAAGACCGCTCTGGTGCAAGAAAGTACCGCACTGGAGCAGGCAAACACTTCCCTGCAGACGGTAAACACCGCTCTGGAGCAGAAAAGCACCGCTCTGCAGCAGAAAAGCACCGCTCTGGAGCAGAAAAGCAATACCTTGGAGCAGCAAAAACGTGCCCTGGAGCAGAAAACCACTGCCTTGGCACAAATAAATACCACCTTCAAGCAAGAAAACACCACCCTGGGGCAGAAAAACACCGCTTTGGAGTTGGTTAAAAGCTCTCTGGAGAAGGAAAACACCAGTCTGAAGCTGAAAAGCTTCGCTCTGGAGAAAAGAAGCGCTGCCTTGGTGAAAATGAGCACCGCCCTGCAGCTGAAAAGCTTGGCCCTGGAGCAGAAAACCATCGCCTTGGAGAATATAAACACCGCCTATGAACAGGAAAACACCGACCTGAAGCTGAGAAGTCGCGGAAATGTCTCGGAAGAGGAAAACCAGACCAAAAAGACGAGGACAGAGTAGAACAACAGAACCGGCAGCCACCTGAAGAGGAAACCCACGGAGACAGCCAGTCGGTTTCAGACCAGCCAAGGAGCAGCGGTCAGTAATCGCACGTCTGATCGGAGGGATCTCCAATTCTATTGTGCACACATACCGAGTAGGTACTGCGAAGTACTGGGTTGAATTCTAATTAGAAAGGACTGCAGTGTCAAGGGAGCTTGACACTTAGGGGCTGATGGCAGAAGATGCTGGCAGGAGAGCTTGGGCCCGCAGGACTGCGGTGCCATGGGAACTTGAGGCCTCGAGTTCCCAGACCATCAGATCTAATCTCCTTCGTCGCCAGGTCATCAGATACTCTCCGGCTGACCTCCGGGGCTTCATGCCGAGTCTTTTTGCAAGAATATTGCATGCTCTCCCCTTGCTTGTGTGGGTTCTCTCCGGTACTCCGGCTTCCTCCCAAAGTCCAAAAGCATGACTGTTAGGTTTATTGATTCCTCTAAACCCATCCTGAGGTGTGGATCTAATGTTTTGTTTACTGATGCTGATCAAGTGTCTATTGCAATATATATTGTTGTTTAGTTGCCATGAGAGAGGGAGTTGATTCCAGATTTCAGGATCAGAGTTCAGTAGATATTCCAAATGTTTAATATCTTATCAGATGTCTTTGAGATTGATTGATGTATTTATTGATGAATTATTCAGATCTTTTAGAGTTTTTTTTTTAGCGTAATCTATCTCTTCTGCCTTTGACCTTTCTCCTGATGATAACAAAATACATCAATCAATCTCAAAAACATTTGATAAAATATCAGTCAAATTCAAAAATACTCTTTTGACCCCAAATTGAAATTAAATGTTGAAGCTCATATGAATTCAAGTTTTTTAAAGAGTTATTGTTGTTTACATGTTGTCCATGTAAACCTATTCACACCAGTGGAGTCTAAAAAAATCAGCTTCAAAACATCAGGAAATGATGTAAAACACCACTAATGTGTATCTACATGTTTCAGTGGATCGGTGTAATAAATATCGACCTGAACAGGATAACTTATCTGCTCCTGCTGATTCGTTTAAAGTCTCACATTGATTTCCAATATCAGTCAGTGAGGCGGCGCACCTCGTTCTTCTGGTCTCAAACCGGATCCGGCTGCGTCTCTTCCATGTTTAAATTCTGCTCTGCTTTATCCTGCTGCTTTTTCTCAACCAGTTTATCCCTTAATCCTCACATCTGACTCTCACGGTGGATTTCAGAGTTCTTCTGTTTTTCTTTTTAATTTTAATCTGAAGCCAGTCAGATATTGAGCTGGGCGATTTGGGCCGCCCTGCCCCCAACCGTCCGGCGCCTCATCTCCCTCCGTTTTCTCTCACTTTCCCTTGATAAGGTTTGCTCAGCACTTTCACTTCAGTGCCGCTAAATAGTGAACCATTTATAGTGAAACAATACACAGATACAAAGAAGGCTGACAGGAATCTGGTAAGGAAAGACAAGCGGCAAATATCGTCGGGTCCAGGAATCAAACCCGTGACGGCTACTTGGAGGATTGAAGGCATCCAAACGTGGGTTGCGCTACTACAGCACGACCCCGATGAAGAATATTTTCATTTTAGTTTTAATTAAAGTGAATGATTCATTGTGTGACCTCACATTTTGACTTTTTTTTCCAGATTCCCCACAATGCAGTGTGTGCAAAGAGGAGGAGGATCAAAATGAGCTCAGAAACCCAGAGAGAGACCAAGATCATCCAGAACCTCTGCAGATAAAACTGGAAAAAGAGGAACCAGAACCTCTGCAGATGAAACGGGAACAAAAGGAACCAGAACCTCTGCAGATGAAACGGGAACAAGAGGAACCAGAACCTCTGCAGATGAAACGAGAACAAGAGGAACCAGAACCTCTGCAGATGAAACTGGATCAAGAGGAACCAGAACCTCTGCAGGTGAAACGTGAACAAGAGGATCCAGAACCTCTGCAGATGAAACTGGAACAAGAGGAACCAGAACCTCTGCAGATGAAACTGGATCAAGAGGAACCAGAACCTCTGCAGATGAAACGGGACAAGAGGATCCAGAACCTCTGCAGATGAAACTGGAACAAGAGGAACCAGAACCTCTGCAGATGAAACTGGAACAAGAGGAACCAGAACCTCTGCAGATGAAACGGGAACAAGAGGAACCAGAACCTCTGCAGATGAAACTGGATCAAGAGGAACCAGAACCTCAACAGTTCCAAGAGGAAGAGGAGCAACTTTGCATCAGTCAGGATGAAGAGCATCTTGTGATGAAACAGGAAACTGATGACATTTTGAACAAACAGCAGAAAAACTCAACAGAGACTTCAGAACAAGAAACGCACATGAAAGCTCAACCAAACCAAAATCTATGTTCTTGTAAAATTTGTGATAAAACCTTTTCTCAAAATAATTCCTTGCTGAATCACAAGAAAACTCACACGGCTAAGAAACCTTTCAGATGTTCGACCTGTGGAAAACTTTACCCTCAAAAGAGTCGTTTAATTGGTCACATGAGAATTCATACAGGTGAAAAACCGTTCACTTGTCCAGCCTGTGGAAAACGTTTCCATCTAAACAGCAATTTAAACAGACACAAGAGAATTCACTCAGGTGAGAAACCTTACACCTGCACAATCTGTGGGAAAAGTTTTTTGTCTAATTCTTATTTACTTGCTCATATTGAGATTCATACAGGTGAGAAACATTTTCCTTGTGATACCTGTGGGAAAAGTTTCCGGAGAAAATCTCAGTTAGTTAATCACATCAGAGTTCACACGGGTGAGAACCTTTCTCATGTGAGATTGTGGAAAAAGTTTCACTCAAAAGCAAAGTTTAACTGTTCACATGAGATTTCACAGGGGTGAGAAGGTTATCACTTGTGGCACTTGTGGAAGAAATTGTTTGAATAAATCTCATTTAGTTCAACACATGAGATCTCACACAGGTGAGAAGCCTTTCTCATGTGGGATTTGTGGAAAAAGTTTCTCTCAAAAACACAACTTAACTTCTCATAACAGAATTCACAGGTGAGAAGTCTTTCTCATGTGAGATTTGTGGAAAAAGTTTCACTCATAAACACAACTTAACTTCTCACAACAGAATTCACACAGGTGAGACGTCTTTCTCATGTGGGTCCTGTGGAAAATGTTTCACTTATAAAAAAAGTTTAAACTTCACGTGAGAATTCACACTGGTGAGAAGCCTTTCTCATGCGAGATTTGTGGAAAAAGTTTCACTCATAAAACCAGCTTAACTGCTCACATGATGACTCATACAGGGTGAGAAGCCGTTCTTATGTGGAACTTGTGGAAATGTTTCTCTTATAAAAGAAGTTTAAATTCTCACATGAGAACTCACACAGGGGAGAAGCCTTTCTCATGTGCTACCTGTGGGAAAAGTTTTGCTTTTAGGTCTGATTTACTAAATCACATGAGAACTCACACAAGTGAGAAGCCTTTCTCATGTGGGATTTGTGGGAAAAGTTTCCCTTATAAAAAAAGTTTAAATCGTCACAGGAGAACTCACACAGGTGAGAAGCCTTTCTCATGTGTGATCTGTGGAAAAAGTTTCACTCACAAACAGCACTTAACATCTCACAACAGAATACACACTGGTGAGAAGTAGCTGTACATTGATTTATCAGCTGGCTGATTAATAAATGTTGATTTCCTTAATTTTGGGACATTGGTGATCAGCAGATACATGCATGTGAAGCTGATCTGATTCCTCAATGTTATTGACCTCAGCCACTGTTCTGTTCTCCACTGTGAGGTTTGACTATTAGACCAGCTCACCATGTCATGTCTGCACCCTTAGTGAAAAGCAAGGAAAAGTTTTGTGTATAGATCCAGTTTAAGTCATCACATGAAGATTCACGTGGGTTGGAAGCTTTTATTTTGTAGATTCAGTAGAAAAAGGTTCACTCAAAACAAATGTAACTGTTCACATGAGAACTCGCACAGGTTTGATGGCACAATGTGAACCTCAAGATTCTCAGTAAGTTGCTGTTTGGAAGTGGAGTAATTGCAACCGACTTAAATTCTTAAATGTAGCAGGTTTTGCTTACAAAGCATTTTAATCTGGATATTTAGCTGAAATTCTTAAAAATTTTATTCTGCCAATTTTATATTTCCATTTTATTGAATGAGACTGAGGGAGAGATCGTCTAACTATGTGTTGAATGCTTTGAGATTTAGACTTCTGAAATTTTGGAGTCTTTATTGTTTATTCTTTGTACATATTATTTTAATGATTTGGAGAAATGGATGCATTTCTTCGACATGGTTTTAAATAAATTTTTCCTTACAAAATGGTTTGACGATGTGGATTGAATTTCAGAAAGAAAAATTATTGAAACTTTTATATATTAGATGAGAAAGTATCATAATGATGGTCTTTTTCTATTTTTCTGTTTAGTCAAAGACTGACAGAATCGATTTACATAAACAGAGACTGAAATAAAACCTGTTTGAAACAAATAGTAAATCAGGAAAACCTTCATATATAAACAGTTAACTTCTCACATGTCATTAATTTGATTATATATTTAGAGGCACAAGAAGGCCTCCTGACACAAAAGACTAAAGTTGAAAACAAAAAATAAACTCAAAAGGGCTCTGGGGGCATCAAGGGTAAAAGGGGCAGGGCTCAAGTCTCCAGACCCCTCTGCATGTGCCTGCATATGAATGCTTGTCTTCCTAAGTTACCATCCAATGAAATATCTGAAAATACAATTTAAACGATGTTAGAAAAGTGGCTCTGCAAACTCCGGCCATTATTACTTCCTGCACCTCCTGGTTTGGCTGTAGATTGTTGATCCACTTTCTCTTTGTTAGGTGAGTTTTTTCTAAATTTATTACTTCCTTGTGACCGACTACCTTCAAAACCACAAAGATAACGTTTTTCTTTCTCTCTAGAATGGTTGGAACAACCACACATGGCACAGACTTAAGACATTTTGATGTTTAAGTCAAAATGCCTAAATGTGCTGCATTTACTTTCTGACCCCACCTCCATGGTAATGGCATCGGTGCTCCATCATTTGAAACCCAGCAATTTATGGGAAAAAAGAATAATACACTGCTTTAAAATGTAAAATACTTATTTCAAGTCATACATGTAAAAGTCAACAATGTAAAAGCTGAACTCAATAACTCTACATGACACAGAACTGCAAGACACCTGAAATCCACAGAAATTAAACCTTCCTGAAGACATTTCCCCTCTTAACTTCAGTATCTAATGGGACACTGATGGGAACCTTAAGTACAAATGTGACTGAGAAATAAAACAAAAAACTGATTTTAGAAAAACAAAGCTGGTAGACAAAAATGGACCTCAAGTCTATCTTAGTACAAGACATTCAGAGCATCGACTTGGCTTTGGATGAATGGATATTTTTGTGCAGAATTGGTATGGATTTAATTTACAAGTAAAGGTAAGATGGGGAAAAAACATGTTTTTGTTTAGTTTTTTTAATGAAATGTGCATTTGTGGGCCACAGATGTATGTCTAAAGAATTCAGTAAAGTAGAAAATGTTAGCTAATCTACCACAGCATGATATTATAAAAAACACTATGACTAAAACAAACTACTGCAAAAAACTCAATGTTCTGTTCTGTGACCAAAATTCTTTATTTTTATGTTAAATCCTAAAACATGAGATTGTTATCAGTTGCTATTGCAACAAGTCTGCGTGTAGCTTGGGTGATGCAGAGTGAGAAAGTGGTTTAGGTTTCTCCTTTGCTGTGGATCATAACATGAAACAATACACTACATTTCTAAGTTTCACCTAGTCACTACAGCTATGGATGACGTGTAAAAGAACGGTCTTTCTGCCAGCGTTGTATGCATGAGCAAAATTTCTGTGCGTAACCAATAACATACATGGTGTCTGTTTATACATTGTAAAGCCTCACCGCACGTCACTGTTTCACACCCATATGAATCTTTATGTGTTTAAGTAAATGTTCTTTCACCCTGAAACTCTTTCCACAGGTCCCACATGAAAAAGGCTTCTCACCTGTATGAATTTCATATGCCTAGTTAAAGTCAGTTTTTGTCTGAAACTCTTTCCACAGGTCCACAAGTGAAAGGCTTCTCACCTGTGTGAATTCTCACATGCTGAGTTAAAATCAGTTTTCGTCTGAAACTCTTTCACAGGTCCACAACTGAAAGGCTTCTCACCTGTGTGTGAATCTCATATGCTGAGTTAAAGTCTTTCTGTCACTGAAACTCTTTCCACAGGTCTCACACCAGAAAGGCTTCTCACCTGTGTGAATTCTCATATGTTTAGTTAAAATCCATCGGTCACTGAAACTCTTTCCACAGGTTGAACAAAGTGAAAGGCCTCTCACCTGTGTGAATTCTCATATGCGCAGTTAAATTCGTTTTTGTCTGTAACTCTTCCACAGGTCTCACACCAGAAAGGCTTCTCACCTGTGTGAATTCTCATATGCTTAGTTAAAGTCCCTCTGTCACTGAAACTCTTTCTGCAGGTTGAACAAGTGAAAGGCCTCTCACTGTGTGAATTCTCATATGTTTAGTTAAAGTCCTTCCTTCACTGAAACTCTTTCCACAAGCCCACAAGTGAAAGGCTTCTTACCTGTGTGAATTCTCATATGCCTAATGAATTCGGTTTTGTCTGTAAACTCTTTCCACAGGTCCCACAATGAAAGGCTTCTCACCTGTGTGAATTCTCATATGCTGAGTTAAAGTCTCTCGGTCACTGAAAACTCTTTCCACAGGTTGAACAAGTGAAGGCTTCTCACCTGTGTGAATTCTGATATGCCTAGTTAAATTTTGTTTATGTCTGTAACTCTTTCCACAGGTCCCACATGAGAAAGGCTTCTCACCTGTGTGAATTCTCATATGCGGAGTTAAATTCCCTCTGTCACTGAAACTCTTTCCGCAGGTTGAACAAGTGAAAGGCCTCTCACCTGTGTGAATTCTCATATGCCGAGTTAAACTCGTTTTTTGTCTGTAACTCTTTCCACAGGTCCCACAACTGAAAGGCTTCTCACCTGTGTGAATTATCATATGCTGAGTTAAAGTCTCTCGGTCACTGAAACTCTTTCCACAGGTTGAACAAGTGAAAGGCTTCTCACCTGTGTGAATTCTGATATGCCTAGTTAAATTTTGTTTTTGTCTGTAACTCTTTCCACAGGTCCCACATGAGAAAGGCTTCTCACCTGTGTGAATTCTCATATGCTGAGTTAAATTCCCTCTGTCACTGAAACTCTTTCCGCAGGTTGAACAAGTGAAAGGCCTCTCACCTGTGTGAATTCTCATATGCCTAGTTAAATTTTGTTTTTGTCTGTAACTCTTCCACAGGTCCCACAACTGAAAGGCTTCTCACCTGTGTGAATTATCATATGCTGAGTTAAAGTCTCTCGGTCACTGAAACTCTTCCCACAGGTTGAACAAGTGAAAGGTTTTACTCCTGTGTGAGTTCTCATGTGTGTCTTCAAGTTACTGTTTCGAGAAAAGGTTTTATCACAAATTTTACAAGAATATATTTTTTGCCCTCTGTGAATTTTCTTCTGTGGTTTTTGTTTTTCAGCATCAGTTCTGTCTTTCTGCTGTTTGGTTTTCTCATATCTCTCCTTTGGTTTCTGTTCTTCCTTTCTCTTTTTTCCTGGGTCTTCAGAATTGCTTCCTTCCTGATCCTGGTTCTCAGTTTCTGCAGAGCCATGAGAGATGAGTTGGTTCCTCTGTGGTTTTGTGTCATTGAGAACCTCCTCTTCTTCACACACACAACATTGTGGAAGATCTGGGAAATAGACAAAAAAAAAAAAAAGTTTTTTAAATGTCAATCAAACAAGAAATCCACTTTGATGCCTTCATGTATCAAAACAGGATTTTCTTAGGTTATTCTAAAATTACAATCTGACAAAAATGAACATTAACTCAACTAATAAGTTAACGTTGTATGTTCTAGAACATTGGATGTTCTAGAATGGAACTATGACCAGAACTTGTTTCATTCTGGTCATAGCTCCATTCTAATGACCAGACTGGAACTAGACATGAGTCAAAATATGATATTAAGGATCTCCAGGTGAGCAAATAAGATGGCAATAGCTTAATCTAGTAGCTTCCTGACAAATATTACATAAAATCTTCTTCCTCCATGTAGAGAGAGGAAGAAGACGCCTACATGGAGGAGGAGTCAGATGTTCAGGTCACCTGACTTTTGGACGTGTACCCTGACGACACACACGGTGTCGCAATTCGACTGGGAGATTGTGGACCAACGCTGGTGGTGATGCGGGCTGTGTGCCTGTAATGGGCGCAGGGGAAGTGCACCCATTATATGTCACCAGATATATATCACATTAAAGAGTGACATAAAATGCCTAAAGGGAAACCATAAAGTAATTTTTAATCTCACCCGCTGATATTGTCAGACATTGCTCCGCTCACACACTCAACACAAACGTTCAAAAGCACAACTAAATCTCAGCCTTTACTTTCCTGGGATTCACAGCAGAATTGGTAGCATTGGGTGATTGTTGTTAACCACACACATGCAGAAAATAATGGCAAAATGAACCAATTGAAAATATTTGACATGAATATTGGACAATTTGGAAGATTAAATATGAAAGGTGAAAATGTACAATGATAAAATTATTTAACGAGTTTATTTAAGACACAATTTAGTTAATAAATCATTTACTATGTTTACATTATGAAAATGGAAACTTAGCAGCCAGACAAGAAAGTTGCTAAATATGCTTTTGATTGTTGTGATCATTATTATCACCTGGTTGCACTTCCTGTCAGGTCACCATAAAATAATTCCCCAATGAAAGTGGAGGGCGGGGCTTTGGGCGGGTCTAACACTGACCTTCTTTAACTTAAATTTGAGCCGTTATTCTGTCAGAATAGCTGACATGCATTGAGTACAAATGAGCATTAAGAGGCGCTGTCAGCTCAGCATATGTGACAAGATACAAGAGAAAGTCAATAAATATTTTCTAGTGATAACTGGATGGATAGTAGCGTTGCTGTAAACAAATATTTCAGTAACTGAGTAATCTATTAATTATTCTTATGATTAATCGAGTAATCGGATTAAAAATTTATATAAAATATTGATAAATCTGGTATAACACCAGTGTTACTATCAGATATCAATATCAATCCAATTTTTTATATTGGTGCATCCCTAACAGTGATTTCTTTATAGTTTAGAAAACTGACCTGTAACAACATCAAATAACATAACATTGGAAGATGCACATTCTAGGCTAAACAATCACAGGATAGGGGAATTAAAAAACTGTGTCGGTGATATTCAGGGTGCACAGTGGGTCAGGAGAGGAACCGCAGACCCGTCAGAACCTAAAGAACCAGACATCAGTCTCTTCATCCCTCAGTGATAGAGACTGAGAAATAATATGAATGGCAATTTACAGATCAAATCATACAAATAGGTTAATAAATATTGCGAAGAGAAACCGACTCAGAGACAGTGCAATAATATTAGCCTGCATTATCTTTTCCTCTCAGGTTAGGGCTCTGCTTTGCTGCACAAGCATCAGACTTTTCCCTGAAATAAGCTTGTAGCTATTTTTATTACTTATTAGCCATGTTTAGGACCCTGAATGCAGGAAGTCAATGTAAGACCACATTGTAATGATGCCCCACATGCTACTAGCAGCATTTAGGCTAACATTAGCATTTTGGCTCATTTTAGATTATACACTAATTTTAACAAACTGAACGGAGCAAATCCATGTTAGTCAACATGCATGTGACTTTCCACAGACTATTGACTATAATTCAGCTTAGCTTAGCACTGATGCTAATTGTTAGCATCAGAGCGCTGGGTCCAAACAGGAGCCACACTTTAGCAGGCACCGGTTACATTTATCCAGGTATTTTCTATTTTTACTTAATTTGAGCCGATTCTTTAAATAAGTATCCGAACACAACGATTATTTATCTGTAAAAACTCTCTTTAACTTGACTAACCAGTAAACCGTGAAGCTGTTTCGTACCTATCCGGTGCAAGATGATCTTGGGTATCCGGGTAAAATCCATCAGTCTGCGCTGATCGTCCATCTCTTCTTCCATCTTAACGTTGATTTCTTTCCACTCTGTGAATGTTTCTTCAGCAGGAGTTTCCTGCTGCTTGATAAACTCTCTCTGAGGCTGAACTGAAGACATTTTCACTGAAAACACGGAAAAAATGAGTTGAACCTCAAACTCTTCTTCAAACAACCGTCTAACAAAGGAAAAGCTAAAGCGAGCCCGCGTGCTCTGTTTTCATCTTCCCCGCCTTCTTCTTCTTCTTCTTCTTTTTTTATGGCGGTTGGCAAGCAACTTATTGATGTGAATTACCGCCATCTACTGGAATGGAGTGTGAAACGGGATGCTACATAAATATTCTCCCGCACCCAAAAAAAATTATTATTATTATTATTATAAATAAAATATTCTTTCTACCAATTTCGTTTTCTTAAGGTGATTATTAAATAACAAATATATTCAGAAATGTTCCCCGTGTTTCACTGGAGCTGTACTAAAGAAACTGTGAACGATTCAAAAGTTCCGCTTTAATATACCACATTTTCTTTCATATTTAAATTTATTGAGCATGATTAGATCAGTGGCGGAGCTAGACTTTTTTTCAAGGGGTGGCCAAAGGGTGAGCAAGGCTTTATCAGAGGGGTCCATATACAAAACGGACCGTTCCATGGAACGAAAGGAAAAAATATTTGTTTCCTTTCGTTCCAATTTAATTAATATAACTAGTGAGCTTATAATTCAAAGCTTTCATATGACATAGCCTACTTACATTTCAGTCATTATAAAACTTAATGGTTTTTCACATATTATTACCACACACATTTCAAGCAAGAGCTGGGAGATATAAAACATTACAGGGCAGCATGTGCACTAAAACATATGTTAAAAGAATCTGTCTAAAACACGATCTACCAGCACTAGCATGGCTAATATAATAAACCAGGCATTATGCAGCGGTGCACAACCATTTTTTTTTTTAGAAATGTATGACAAGTGCCGCCTCTCATTAGGAAGGTAACAGCGGTTACCGCTGAGCGGTAAAATGTAAATACCTGCAAAACTCCTCAATGGTGTTACTAAAAAGCCACGGATGTGTTTTGGATCAAGCAGGACCCACATGTCAGTTTAACCAATGAACAGCGTCGGGTATCGGGCTGCCTTCAGGGACAGTCGGAAATGACAGTTTTCCTGGCCAATCTTTGCCGATCTCATAAGTATTATATTTTAAAATTACCATTTCCAGTGGGGTGGCACTAGGGGTGGCAAGGGCTCTGTTGGGGGTGGCAAGTGCCACCCCGGCCACCCCTCTGGCTCCGCCACTGTTCTTAACTATGTCAGTTTCGGTTTCGTGTATTGATCACGAAGGGAAATTAAATGTTGTTGTAAGTCATCAATTCAGATTCTTCAAAGAGTTATTGTGGATGGTGATGGCTTTTTGTCAGGAAAGATCTTAGCGTCTGTTTTACAGCAAATTAGAAGAAGCCTCTGACTGAAGGTACTCTGTTTTTCCCAGACTGTCTAAAGAAGAGGATGGTCAGAATGTCCATGGCTCCTCCACCACTGAAGTGGAGAAACATAAGGGAACCCAGCTGACACAAAAAAGTAAGAAAACATATTTTTACCCAAAAAACAATTTTAAATATGGATGAATTTGTGGCCAAATGTCAAAACTGTTCTTTCTTCGTATATATTGCCTTTCTTTATTTAACCCCATTTTCTTTTCGCTGTTTTTGATTTTTCCATTAACTCATGTCACGCGATTAGAGTTGACCAACACCTAAAGCAATTACCACGTCGATCATCCATGGAGATACCAGCACCTCACAGGATCAACAACTGACACCGAAGGCAAGATTGAAGATGTCACCATTAGAGCTTCCCTGCTTGAGGTAAGACAGCATTATTGACAAAGCTTCAGAAGTTGTTCAAGTCAAGTGACTTGACTTTAGCTTAATTTAACACTGAAACCATTTGTATTTTGAGGTTATAAGTCGATTCTATTGTGCAGGGTAAAATCAGATATTTACTGAAGGGTCCAGCCCAAATGATCACTTTGGTTCTAACACCTGTTCCTGCATATCTTTGGAGGGACAGTTTTCTGGCTCTGCAACACTAGATAAGTCACCTGGAGGAATGAAGCGCTCCACCGGAGAAGTTTCATCAAACCTTGGCTCCAGTTCTGATTCTACTTCCTGCAGATCTTCGGTTGACGGGATCTGTGGATGAACAAAGGCTCTCAGGGGACGGTATGGGGGGAGTTTTCTCTCTCACTTCAGGTGGCTGAATGCCAGAATCTCCTGCAGACTTTGTCTCTTCCTCCATCTGGCTGTCCAGTGTTGCCATCTTTTCAGTGGAAGACAGTGCTGTTGTGGCGTTGGAGCGACCTTTGTCGAATGCTTGCGAGAGAATTTCGTGAAGAATCCCTCAATCTTCCTTGGAAGATCTACGAGCTTTGAACTTTCGGCTCTGACTTCTCGAGCGAGCGGGCAATAAATCGGCGTGACGTCACACTGCGTGTGCGGACGATTCACCGTGAAACCGTAGAACCGAGTGCTCGATGAAGTCCAGCAAATATCGAGATTTAGCTACAGAAAGATTCATGATCTAAAGAGATTATTTTAAACAGGATCTAAACGGCGGAACCGTCCTGGTTCTCATGTATTAGAAATTAAAAAGATGGAAAATGAGCAACGCTGGAAGGCATTTTAAATATATAAAATAAACAAACAAAACAGCAACAATTAAAATGATTTAATCTCTCTAAAAAAATTAATAAAAAAAAAATTATGTCCATATGATGGAGTGAAGAAAAAAAAAGCCCTCTTTCAAAAATTTTAAAGAAACCGATTTAAAAACGTATGTTGCCTCTGTTGAAAAACGTAACTTAATAATAAGAAACGTGTAAAAACATTGACCCTTCTTCAGGAATTTAACTATCTCATAAGCAGATCCCTCTGTCATTTGTTAATTTATTTTTCTTCTGCTATAATGGAGCCTTGTATTGCATGTATTTGAATATATTTTGACACTTTTTGCTAATAGTAGAAAAATTACACATTGTTTTAATTGACCAATATATGTGTATATTTCATTAACTTTTATTTTTTTCATTCTGAACCAACAATCAATGTCTGTTTATTATTACTTTTTTTAGATTGTGACATGTCTTTGTGTTAAAGACCCTCTATGTATGTTATTTGTTTGAAATAAAGTAAATAAAGAATAAAAAAACTTCTATTGCCATTTTGAGTTACCATGGCAATGTAGTTGATAAAACACTATGCCCCATAAATCTTTTTTTGTGCCAATTTTAACTTACAAACTAATTTTATGTTAGCGAACATGCTAACGATAACTCAACCAAATGGGAGCCTCAAAATGCCACTCACGAGTCACTCAACATGCTAGTGATAGCCCTCATGCTAACATTTCATTTGTTAGCTATGTTTTATAACTACCATGTAAGTCAACATGCTGCTGACAGTTGTTATGCTAACATTAACGTAATTTCACATAAACCTAAGTTTTACATGCTAAATGGAGCATGTCAGTGTTTGTCAACATGCTGGTGATGACCCTCGACTTACTGGTAGTGTCAGCATGCTAATCACTCTAAACGGTATTGATAGCCCTCATGCTAACATTTCATTTGTTAGCATAAAATGCTAACATTTCATTTGTTAGCATGAAATGCTAACATTTGTAACTATGTAGCTATGTTTTGTAACTACCATGTAAGTCAACATGCTTGACAGTTGTTATGCTAACATTAGAGTCATTTTCACATAAAATCTAAGTTTTACATGCTAAATGGAGTATGTCAGTGTTTGTCAACATTCTGGTGATGACCCTCGACCTACTGTAGTGTCAGCATGCTAATCTCTAAACGGTAGTGATAGCCCCACATGCTAACATTAGCCCTCACAAAGAAATTGCTTTGTGACCCTTATTTATGAATGAGTGAGCAAAATGAGCAAAAATAAAGTGAATCTGAAAAAGTAAACAGAATGACATTATTATTATTCTTTTTTATATATATATTAAAAAAAGATGCTGTTGGTTTAAATCACTCTGCATATGCATCGATGCACCGCTGTTTCTCTGCCAATGTGAAGCATCACATCCTCGAAGCTCCACCGTTTTATTCAAAAGAGGACTTCCCTCCGGGTCGCTCCGAGGACGGCGGTGACTAATTCTGCCTGGTTGTTCATCCAAATTAAATTCCGAATCAAGAACTGCTTGAGAGAGCCTGATTGGGAAGATAGCTGTAGGGGTGGGGAAGTAAAGTGGCATATAACTCAGAAAACCGTCTGCTAACTGCTGTGTGGAGCCCACAATCTGTCACTCCAAGAACTCAATCTGCAGCTTTGAAAGGAATAATTTAAAAGAAATGTCCAAACTGAAGCAAAGGCGCAAACCGGGCTGTGTCGAAGAAGAGCAGCTGAAGCGTCTAACCAAACATCCCCATTTTTCCAAATCTAAACCCGGCGTTTTTGACTCCAAATGATCGATGCACCTTAAAAAACAAGTATAAATGACAAAATTTAAAGTGAGGCTCAGCAACATTTGTATAAATAAAAGTTCCCTTTCAACTGTGAGCTTGATAGGAGAGTCTATCTGCCAAATATGTCAAGTTTCCTTCCTTTTGAGAATTTATTTGCTTTTCTTCAAGCTCCCTGCAGGGTCACGTTTCTTCTACAGATAAGCAAACTATTACTGATACCTTCTCAGAACCTCACTGCAGAAAATCCTTTAAGGAAGAGTTTCATATTTTTGAGTCCACCTCCAACTCCGTAGAAACATTTCTAAAATTGCTTGTTCCTCCTGTGATGTTATTGTCCCAAAAAACATGGAACAGTGAATCAGCAGGGGTTTTTTTTCCTTGTGGACTTTAAAAGGGCAGAAGTTTAAAAAATAAAATAAAAAATCCCGCAGATTAAATCTGAACTTTATTTAATTGTGCGTAAAACTAACAATACATGTGGTTGTTTCGTTAATGGAGTGAAGACTCGTTGCGTGAATTTTTTTTTTTGGTTTCAAAACATTCAACATGGTTCACATCAAGGTCTCCCCCTCCCCCACATATTTCTACAAACTTTAGTTCACAATGTGGTTGGAGCCCGGAGCAGCGATAATCATGTTGTTTAGACATGTGAAGAGTCCAAGATATCACAGAATCCTCCTTCTGGGTCAAATGGAACGGATGGCACCAAAAGCAACCAACTGGAGCAGCAAACTATGAATAAATGCATTTATCCACTAAACCTCCCAACAGGTTTCATTTTCACCACACGTTTTATCGTTGAACACATCTCTGACTGTCGCCGAAGGCTGCGCAAGAAATCACAACCACAACTGTTTCGTTAGAGCAAAATGAAGTTTTATGAGCTGAAGTGACAAAAATTCATACGTACTTTATTTTATTTTTTTTTTTTTTTGTGGTTTGTTTTTCAATGAGAAAAAAAAAGCTGTCAGGCCTTCCTACCTCGGTATTTTAGCCCAGTTCCTCAGGTTCTTCAGCGTAAGCGCCGAATGCCAGGAATATTTAGGTCAAATCCATCATGGCGTCCCTTCCTCCTGAAGGATTAACAAGGTATTCTACCTGTTGCCCTGTAGGTGGCGGCGTTGTTCTCTCGACCTATGACTGAACCGACACAGACTTGCTTTGATATCTAGGACTTTTCTCCCTTTTAAACATAAATAAGACATTTTTTTTTCTTTTCTAAAACACAGTTGAAATTCAGTGGTTCCGTTTTGTGGCATTTTACTCTCGACTGACAACTGCTGGGGCGATTTGTATAAAAGCAGCCCAGTTCCACATTAAATGGGTTTCCGTCGTGATATGGCTGGTCATTTCCATCCGCAGACCGCAGCATTATGTCTAAAGATGCTCACGGCGTTCTGACAATGAGCTGCGTGGTGGTGACTGTGGCATTGTTTGGCCCTCTTCCTTGTCTCTGCATTCTTCTTTAAAAAAACATCAACATAAAACTTAAGGAAGCAAATACATGGGGGAAAAAAATAAAAAATATGTGCCTTCAAAACGAGTCTGAAAGCTTTCCAATCCCATTAGACCGACAGATGATTAAGAGATGAATTCCCACAGCGGATGAAGAGTGGGAACAATTGCCGGGAGCCAAATTCATTTTTTATCACATTATTGAAAAATAATGTCATTATTTCTAATAACTTATTCCGGCACCTTCCTCAATAATGAATGCGTTTTTAAAAAATTGCTTTAAAAATGAGGCCCTGTCAAAGGCGTGAATAACATCTGAGTATTCTCGGAGCAAATCAAGAGGTTTTTTTTTTGTTCTTTCTGCGTCTTGGGGCCGTCACAAGAACAATGTCTCTGCGCTCTGTGTTGCATAAATCTCTTTACAAGAAGGTGAGGAAGCTTGCAGACACACAATACGGGGGGGATATAAATAATTCTTGTGTGGGTGAACATCATCTAGTGCAGGTTCTCCATGTTTCGCTTCGTTACCGCTTCTTGTGTCCGACAAATAGCCGGGGCCCAAAAACCTCTGTCCGGTCAACAACATCCACAGCTGAGCTTAATGTTTATCTGCATATGGATGCTAATTACCATTTTTTTTTTTTTGTCTTTCCTTTAGCAAAAACACAGGCGTCACTGATAGACTCAGCCTATTGATTGTTGATGTTCAAAGTGAACAGGTTTTGTTTGGACAGTTATTATTTTGAGCATAGTTAATGTATGTCGTCAGAGGGGACTTGCTGTGCCTTACAAAAGTATCCGTCCCTTAAACTTTTTTACATTTTTGTCACCTTCCAACCACAAGCTTCAGTGTGATTTTTTTTTCAGCGCACACTCGTTTCACAGTCCTCTGCAAATAATGCAGTTCAGTGTCCGTCCATGGTGAGTTAATACCTCATAAATCTACCAGCTTTGCACGTCTAGAGACGTTTTCTCCTGTTCTCTTCAAAATAGCTTAAACGCTGTGTCTTTACGCAGCAATTTTCTTGCCGGAGATTCTTGGATTGAGGTTTTGACTTTGAGCCATCATGGCAAAAGAGCTAAACGATTTCACTGTGAGGGTGTGAAATCGGGAGGGTGAACCTCTACTGCTTCAACTCTTTTTTCAGCTTCCTGTATCTCCCCATGAACTCTGACCCCGACTGTCTGCACCCTGATGCGTTCAGGATGATTTCCAGGGTCCCTTTCCTACTACATAAGCGTTTTAAGCCAAAGCGGATCGTTTTACCAGATCGCTTCTCATCCATCTTTAGCCGTTTTATTTGTTGTTTCGGATTTATTTATTTTGACATCGTACAATTAAATGGCGGTTAGAAATTAAATGTTTCTTGATCTTTCAGCGTTATTATGCCATTACCACAATATTGCATGAAAAAAGTCGAACAACAATATGTTGTTTACCGCAATGACTTCTGGGACAAATTGTTACTGTCTACCTATCACGCAAAATCTCAGTGAAACACACCGAAGTTTGTTGCTGATCGAGCTGGACGATATGACGATGGACGAAACCTTTCCTCTGCTTCAGTGAATATTCTATATATTGAATATTCTATCAGATGTTTTATCGATTGATATTGATCATGTGTCTACCGTGATTTTGTTATGGATTTATTATCCAGCCCTGCTGTAAGGTGAAAAGATTTAAGGGATATAAATATTTTTGGTCATTTTAGTCATGTGGCGTCTCCAGTTTTGGAGCCAAAAAACGTCACATACTGACTTAAATAACTATTCACTCTTTGATAGAACATATTCTCCAACAATTTTTGGAGTGCTTATATATATATATAAAAAAAACAAACATTATTTATATCTCTAACTTTTAAAGCCCTGTTTGCATTATTAATGTTTGGTGTGAAAAGTGACGGGTTCCCGTTTCTAAACCCGGTGAAAGTGAAAGCTACACACTGATCACAGATCTGCACTCCCGGTTTGCCTTGATTCTTGACGTCAGGGAGAAAATGGAAAGCTCATTTGTGTCAGAGGAATGTTTTTTCCCCCCGTGTTTGTGTGTGTTTAAACTCCGTCATTATCAAAGATTTTCCTCTTCGCTCACGCTCGTCTCTTACAGGGGATCTAGAAATCCCATCTCTGCAGCTGTTTCTCTGTGTCCTCGCCCTGTCTCTGAGTCTCTGTGGTCTCCGCCGCCTCGCCGCTCTGTGTCGTCGTCTTCTTCTTCTCCTTCTGCCTCTCGCGGATGATTTCCACCAGCCTCTGGAACTTCTGGTTGAGCTCGTCCAGGCCTCCCCCGCTGCCCGCTCGCCCTCCTTGTCGCCGTCGCTCTCCAGCGAGCTCAGCGACTCGGCCCTGGAGTCGCGGCCCTCGAACTCGTAAGTCTGCAGCGAGTCGTAGGGCGGCTGCGACAGGTCCGAGGTGACCCGGTCCAAGCGGATGTTGAGGAGTTCTTCCATCCGGAGCGGCTGAGGGTTCGGGGCTTCGGACGCTGGGGCTTTTCCGTCGCCGAAAGTCTGCAGGGGCGCGTCTCTGGCCTTCAGCGTTGCCATGTTGAGCAGCTGCAACCCGCCGCCGGCGCCGGTCCCATTGATGCACACCCCCATCCCGCCCGGGTTCAGCGAGCCCACTATGCTGTAGGAGTCTGCCTTGACATAGGCGGGGGAGTTCACGCTGCTCATCTGGCTACTAGTGGAGTAGTTCTGCTCCGACATGGAGGGGATGGAGGAGTCGGTGTCGATGTCGTCCGCCGTGGTGCTGGTGGCGCCGGTGCTGACCTGGGTCTGGGACGACCCCGGTCGGCCATCCTGCTGGTTCGATGAGAAGCTGGTGTGGCTCTGGCACGACGACTCGTAGGTCAGGTCTGCCGGGACGTTGGCGGCTGTCGACTCCGGGCCCGTCGGGTTCGGCTGGAGAAGGAAAGGCAGCGATGAGGCGAGTCAGAGGAAGCCAAAATACTTCAACGCATCTCAATAAACTAACATGTCAATCGACTGACTCAGTTCAGCCAGTTGAATACACAGGAAGTGAAGATAACGGATAAGGACTATTTTAGAAATTGATTATTCTATTGATTGTTGTGGCAATTAATTGTAAAAATGAAGAAAAAGTTATTCATCTTTTAGAGTCCAGCATAATCGATTATGCTGGACAATAACCGATTATGTTCCAGGAACTACTCCAACCCCTGGAGATGACGATTCAAAGAGTTTTACATCAGGGCAAGAAAATTATGGACAACCCTGACCATCCTCTTTTTCAGAGCGTCTCCAGTCAGAGGGTTCTTCAAATTCACTGTAACACAGACTGCTACACGAGACATTTTCCCATCTCCACCTACAACATCTCTGAAGAATCTGAATTGATGAGTTGCAACAACAATTCATTTCACTGTAGGATCGGTACAGTATTTTAAAATATGACTTGAACTTTTTTATATTCCAATAATCGATTAATCATGACTCATCATAACTTATCCGATTAATCGCTTCAGCTCTACTTTATGAAAATAAGATCATTTGATTAGTCTCCGATAGGAGGACATTTATCTTGGAAGCAGGAGCAAAACTGCAATACATTAAAAGCTCATCCAAAAGGACAATGACCATAAATAAATACATAAAAACAGAAAAATACATAAAAGGACAAATGTCAGATCAGCAGTATGTCCCCATAACCATTTCCATTCACATATATTACATCCTCTACATGCTGCTCTTGATCACCATCTGGGCTTCCTGATCATTTGTCCAGGTCCTGCTAGTCTGACATTTAAGTGGAAAGACAACATACGTAAAGAATTGTACGCAGAATTGTGAAGGAAAACCCTTTGAAAAGTTTTTTGGGAGATTCCAAAGCCGAGTCATCGCCCCCTCAGCTGCAGCTGCGTTTTTAACCAGAGACGACATAAGATGTTCTTCACCTGGGCTAAGGAGAAAAAACAAGAGGACCTGTTTCAGAGGAAAGTGAATTCCACATTGAATTTGGACTTCCAGGTCGCAGAATGCCAAGAAAGAGCGCAGAACCACAGAACCCGGGTTGTCAGTAATGATCTGTGGAGGCCTGTGATCTGCTGCTTCCCTTTGCTGTCAAGCTTTCAGAGACGCTGATTTCATCTTCCAGCAGGATTTGGCAGCAGCCAACACTTCCCAACAGCCGCTTTAACGGCGAGAACATTACTGGGGTTGATATGCCAGCAATATAAGCCGACCTGAACCCCACAGAGGATATATGGAGCACTGTCAGGAACAGGATGATAGAAACAAGACCCAGCAATGCAGTACTCCATGCAAAAGGACAGACGAAGTGACATTGATGCCGGCCACCAAGCCAGCACACGTCCTGTTGTCATCAGCTACCAGGTGAAAATACTTCCAGACTCTGCTGACCTTGCAGTGTAACTTCTCTTGTTTCTAGATTTTCCTTAACATCTTCCAGCTCCATTTTGTTGCTTTTATCAATAAACCGTTTCACTTGATGACTGTCGAGAACTTTTGAACTCATTAAGACGCACATCTAATCCGATCCCCTCATGTTCTGATTGGACCAACATCTTTTTGGCCGAGGTGTTTGTTTTTTTCCTTCCCTTCACTTTCGTAATTTTTTCCCCCCACGCCTCGTATGCGATTATGACTTCCCCGGTGCACCAACCTCATCATCCGGCATTTTCTGTTTGACAGAGATGAATGTGTGGTGACGACGTCGCCCGTCTGATACACATGCCCGATCGTGCGCGCACATTTTTTAGAGCACTCGAGCTTGAGATGCGAAAGTTAAAATGAAAAATATGTACTACAGCGACAAAAATTTACCATAATATGAAACAGCTAATTTCACAGACTCTGCATTTCTTATTAAGGGTATCATTTTTATTATTTTTTTTATTATAACATACACACACTAGAGTATGCACAAAACTATACTTTAAGTAATTGAGTTGGTGCAAAAGTCTCATCAGGTTATTTATTCTGTTTTTTGTTTTTATCTATGTGGTGTTATTTGGAATGCACTATAAATAGTTGAAGCCACACATAAGAATGAAAATATTGAAGATCTAGTGATTTTTTTTAATGCTTTATTTTTTATATACTGCTGCCACAAGCCTCTTTTCTCCGTTCGTCTGTCTGTGATTTCACAGCTGAGGCCACCTAATAAAACCTGCTTTATTTTCTCACTTCCTCCAATGACAGCCTCGGTTTAACGGCTGGTGAAGTGCTTCTGCCCCGGCTGTTGTTTTATTGCCACATCAAGCAATAAACAATGCTCCTATATGCAAATGATTGATTACGGCAGCGCCGACATGCAAATACGCCTGAAAGACGGCTGCTGCATTAACGCGAAGCTCCGCCACGCCTGGGCTCCATAAATTTTAATCAGTCTAAAGCCGTCTTTATGCGGCGCTCATTACATTCATGGGAACTCCTGTTGAGGATGTAAAAGAAAGGCCTTAAAATAATTTTTGTCTTATCTTGTGATTTATTGCAAATGGGAGAAAAATGCATTCCTGGAATATTTATGTGAGCCCACACTTTGCCCATGTTTCTCTCGTCAACAGAACGAGAACTAGGTCCCGACGTGAGCCTTTATCTGAACTTTTACTTCTCTAAATCGACCAGAGTTCAGACTCCAATCTTAAATGTTCTTTTCTTCATCTCACCCTCTGGTTTTCCAAATGATTTAGGTGGCCATGAAAGAAAGAGGGCTTTGCCTCTGGTGAACCATTTCTGTATCGATTTGGGCCATAATCTTTAGGATCACTTTTCTGTTGACAGACCCAGTGAAAACCATTTTCATTTGGCTGACAGAGTCAACCATATTTTTATCTAAATAGTCCCAAAGAGTCTCTGATGTCATGCATTGCAATAAAACTCCCAGGGATTTTGAGAGGAAAAAAAAAACAGGCACAAGACATCGCAGGATTTAAAAAACTTAAATTTTTATTTATCAACTCAGATTTTTTTTTTTCTTGGGATCAGACATCTTTGCATGTAAAAATGACGACCAGCTCCATCAGTGACTCATTCACTGTTTATATTTGATCTGGTCAAATTTTATACTTCAATAACATCAAATTTGGACTGAATTAGTGATACACGATCCAATATTAATATTGGCAAGATTGGCTCTGATACAGATATCAGAGCCAAAACATCCCAGATTGGGTATTGGTGACAATGTGTCTGATCCATAAGGGCAGATAAGGGCTCTGAACATTTATTTTACACTGGCTGTTCCATTCTTAATTGCTCTGACTGAACAAATGTAATTTATTTTTACATGTTTGACCAAACTTGCAAAGCTATTGGTGTATTTAAGTGTATTGTACTAGTGCAGAGTTATCTGACACATTTCTAATTAAGCACATTTATGTCTGTGTTGTAAAAAAAAAGAAAAGTATCGTTTTAAGTAAACTCAGAACTGTTGTTCTGCATCGGATCGGTATCAGCCGATACGAAATCTCAGCTATCGGTATCGGGAGTGAGAAAGGTGGGTCAATGTGCCCCAGACTAAATGCTAAAGACCAAAACACATACAAACAACAGCAGACATGTACCCAGCTGTATTTAAGTGGCCCTGATCTGGTGTTCTGATATGGGCCACATTTGGACCAAAAAGCCAGTCTTGGCAACTTGGCTTTGTACATTTTTACCACTCATCCTCTTCACTGTGTGTATATAAATACAGGTTTCTAGTTAGAAAGCCATAGAAACTAATCAACCTAAAACGTAAAGCATTAAAAAAACATCGTAAATTACATTTCATAAATCAAAGGTGCAACACTAAAATTGAACAATTTCTTAAAATTAATTTTTCTACTTACTGAATACATACACTTAAGATTTATATGTAGATATATATTCATTGCAGTAAAATACAATCATTTAAAGCTGCAGTTATCTTTTCCAATAACTGGGCCAAATTATACACCTGACATAAAAGAAGTGTATTGATTTGATGATAAAGTATTGCATTTTAAACTGATGCAGCTCATGAGTTTTAAGGCAGGTTCTGTCTTATGAGCACGTAATGTTGTAGCTGCATCAGGTTAACTTTTCATTCAGTATTAATCCAGATGAGTTTGTCTCAGAGGGGGGACAGACGTTTACTGTCGTAAACTACCTTGAGTGTCAGGAAGGTTGTTGCAGTTTATAGTTATTTACAGGGAAGCTGATTTTTATTTATGTGGGGAATGGCAGTGGGAGACCGTGCGTAGGTGAAAAACCTACTGAGAAAAACGTTTGAATAAAGGTTGTTAAAGCGGAGATGTTTGGCAAAATTGACTTTTTTCAACTTTTTGTCATGTTATAATGTCATTTCCTTATCAAAAACATACCTGCTGTGTTATATTGATTATTTCATGCATGTTTCAGAAATACTTTAATCTCCTGCGGCAACCATTCTGGATGGAACCTCACACCGCCTTCGAGGACGAAGCTCTTACTCTGAGCTTCAGTTTCCAAGCATCAGAGCTTCTACCTCACAGAGCTGCCCTCCGCTCGGCTCCTACAGACTAGCCAGAGGCAACTAGCAACATCTGGACTGGCATCTGCCAAGCGCAGATACCATCTACTTCTCAGAGCAACTCTCCTAAAAACGTTGTTAAAGTTCAGAAAGAGCAGGAGCTTCTTAAGAGACAGAGGCCCAATTTCAAGGTGTTAAATTTTGAAGTCAAATTCCTCTTAAGTTATGTTTATACAGCAGTTTTATAGCTCAGTAGATTCTCAGTGCAAACTGTACTGAGCATCTATCTCAGTACACTTTGAACCTTTTAGACAGAATCTCACTTCAAAAATCCTGAACTATCCCTTTAAATGTTTGATACTGTAAGGAAAGCTGACCTTTTAATGACTTTTATACTTGCTTTTCTTCTCTCACAGGCCTAATGATGTTAGAACTTGTTCAAAGACAAAAACATAACAAAAAACACAAAAAAAAAAAACAAAACATAAACAGCGAGCTGTGAGTAACTGCTTTGCTCCGCAGCGTTTCTGACCTTGGCCTGTTCCTCCTTCCTTTGGCGCCAGCCGCATTTGCCCCGCCACTCTCGTTCCCCTTTGCGGCCGCGCTCTTTGCCAGCATATGCTCCACTTGGAAGCCGCCGAGGCTCATCTCAGCGAGCGCAGCAGATGCTCAAAGGTTCTCTGGCCGGGGACGAGGAGACGATTGGCGCCGTGACCCGCCCCGACACCCTGGGTCACCTGGCCCAGCTGGAGGCCCTCCTCCAGCGGCCCGAGCGGGTAGTCTCTGGGAACGGGAAGCGTGTGGACGCCGTAGCAGAGGCGCCCGTAGAGCGGGGCCGAGCCGGGCCGCTGCTGGGGGCCCAGAGCCGGGCGCGGGTGACGGCTCCAGCTGTACAACCTGGCTCTGGGCGGATTCTGCTGGGTGTACCATCTGCGTGTCGACGGAGAGAGAGAAAGAGAGAGAGAGATCACAGCCATCGAAAAACAAGCACGCACGTAAACAGCCGGGAGCCACGGCGCGCGAGCGACTCACATGTTCCCGCTGTTGTGCATGTGCTGGATCCTGTGCATGCTCTGCAGCGCCGCGATGTCAAAGGCGGCCGTGTCCGCTTCCCCTCCCCCCTCGTCGTCGTAGGATATGATTTTCCCTGACATCATCCTCCTCAAAGGGCGAGTGGGAGTCTCGCTTCTGATGGCGCAATGACAGCGAGAGAGCACACACCACTAAAGGGCAAAGAACAGACACATGCCCACATACTCCACTGATGTTCCAGAAGCAAGCCTGACACAACCGCTCAGCGTCTTTTCCAAATACAAGTCGCTCAAAAGAATAAAAAAGAAAAAAAAAAAACATACTTGGGAGTTTTTTTTTTTTCCCCCAGCAGAAATGTCGCACGAAATCCTCTCCACCCCCAGAACTCACCCAGCAGAGTGGTGACACAGGCCAGCATGGCGAGCAGCGTGACCAAGCTGAAGATGAGCGACGGCGAGGCGGACGGCGCGGGCAGGCAGACCACATGCCTCTCCCACCGCGGGTCCCGCTGCCTGCCCCGGCTCTCCGTCTGCATGCCGCCTTGCAGACACGGGCAAATGGTGACTGTGACGGTGCCGGTGTTGGTCAGCCCCGAGGCCCCGTCACGCAGCACCACCGGCACGTCGAGGGCGAGCGGAGACGCAGAGAAGCCAGGGAGCGGCTCCAAGGCCGACTGCAGCACCAGGCTGGCTGTCACACCTGATGATGTGACAACACATCAAGCATGTCACTGCACAGCAAAGCACAGGGCGCTCTCTTGTCGCTAATCGACGGGTGTCCAATTTCTGCCTGAAATGTGAAATAGCGGCTGTAGGGAGAAGCGGGGGAGGTAACCTCCAGATTCTCTGATGGAGAGGTTGAGGGTGGAGCTGGACTCAGGAGGGATGCTGAAGTGGACCGGAGAGTCCTGTCCTCCCTGATCCCTGTCGACCGCTCGGAGGACCTGGACGACCTGTGGAGCAAAGAGCCGGAGGATCGTTTTAACAAGAGTCGTTTAACAGTCAGGCGGAGAATAATCTGTTGTTCTTGTGCCGTGAAGTTGAACTTCTGCATGTCTTGTTACAAGTTACAAGCATTCAAGTGGCCCTGGGATGCAAAATTAAACATTTACACGCATTTGTACTTTCATTTGGGTTTCTACTGCTTCTACAACAACCCAAGGACATAAAAAAATACGTTCATGTTTCTTGGTGTCTGGATGTTTCATACAAATTTGGAATAGACAGGCACTGCTGTCACCTAGCAACCCCAGGGGAGCCCAGCCCCGCTACCTAGGGCAACAAGCTCCAGCATCTTTGGTCAGCTGCACTGAAAAAAGAAAATAGGTGAGCCAGCAGGAAAAAGAAAAGTCCATTTGTTATAAGTAACCAAATTAAGTTTACCCAAGTAAATAAATTAAGTTTATTAAGTTGCCATGTTAAGCAAACGTAAATAAAGTAAGCTTGACAAACTTAATTTCATTACATGTGACAAATTAACAATATTTTTTGAAGCTAAGCTCAATTTTCTTTTTTCCAGTGAGAGTGTACGGCTGAATGCGCTGTGTGCAATGGCTGCTGGAAGAGACCAGTGTTTGGTTGTTGGCTTGTCGTTTAGAAACCACTTGCTCCATTCAACTGTTTGTGCAGGAGGCTCCGCTTCTGCTTTTCAAAGATGCATAATTGCGCATTTGTTTTGCAGCCATTTTCATGTGCGAGTGTAAATGTTGAGTTGAGGGGCCGTGGCCAGCAGCAGCTTATTTGGATTTAAAGTGACAGGAGGCCCAAAGAAAGATCATTGGGAAAGGAACAGGCAGAATCGAATCTCATTACCTACGACTGGTTTTCTGCAAAAAATTTAAGAAACATGTTTTGCATAGCCAATACAAATTTGTAACCTGTTAAAGGAAGCACAATAGGTCACCTTTTATGTGTTTTCATTCATCTCCAACTCAGCACTTTGCAGCACCAAATTCTGCAGCAGTTACAGGAGAAGAGTTTGTCTCATCCAACTTCACACCGACATTCTTCTTCTCACAGTAGCTCAGTCAGACTGGAGAATGTTTCCATCACACCTTGCTACTGTTGATTTGAGGAGCGGCCATATTGAAACAACAAGTCTTGCAAATCGTAACTGGGACTAGTCAGAGTTCCTCCCACTGTTCTGAGTGGGGAGTGTGACTTCCTTGAGCGTTCCAGTTGACTTCTTCAACTGGGAGGTCAAAATGTTTGAGTTTCGGCTACTAATGGATCGCACAACGAGTCAGTAAAACTACTGAAGTAATGCTACTCTTAGTCAAAGTCTGCTTGATTTCTATTTCACTCCACAAATATGCCGCTCCTGGTGTTGGTCTGCCACACTCAATAACGATAAAATCAAGCAGAGTGAGAAAATAAACCAAAAAAACAAAGCAATGTGGACAAACTGCGAAATGATCCCATAATCACATTGTTTGACTGCTCACGCGTTTGACTTCTTCGCAGTAAAAGCCATTCCAGGAGCTGACAATCCCCCTTTTTCTCATCTCCACAGAAAGCTTTTTCTTCAGCACTGCTGATGCAAACCCAACATTTCTGCCTCCGCTTTAAAGTATCTAATTGCATCAGCAGAGTCCAGCAGTGGCTGCATGTTGCACTCGAGTTAGTTCAGTTTCAGAAACTGCAGCGCCAGATAAACGTTTAGCTCTTCTTATTGGTATCATTTATAAAGATGCGGAGGCTTTAATTGTGTAGTTATAGGGGTGAAAAAACCCAAAACATTAGGAAGTACAGTGGCTGCAGAGACTGAGTGGGTAAAATGTTTCATCAGGCCGAGGCTGAACAAGAACAGACCTGACCCGGGGCGCTGGAGTCACATACTGATGTTGCGTACTGCCTGTCCAACTCCGGCGCATTGTCATTCTGGTCCAGTGTCTCTATGGCAACCACAGCCCTCGACACAAGATTCGGGTTGTCTGGAAGGGAGACAAGAGGAGTGGGGGGAAATGAACGCTAATGTTCAAGTTATTACAGAAAAATCCACCGTTTGCGCTCCAGGCGCCCCGCGGCAGCGCGGTCCGTCATACCCCTCTGTGTGGCGATGACTGAGATATTGTGCCACTGCTCCTGCTCACGGTCCAACTCCACCACAGCGCTGATGAAGCCCTTGTCGGAGGCGATGCGGAACAAAGCCTCGGGGTCCGACTGCGGATCGATGGAGTACCTAGGATACGGGACGAGGAACAGTCAGGAATCGCAGGCGTAAAGAAGCTAATGAGTGTGTGTATGTGTGTGTGTGTGTGTGTGTGTAAGCGACGGTGAGTCGGCCACCTGATGTTGCTGCTCTGTCCCGTGTCCGGGTCCACGGCGTGGACGCGGCCGACGGCACAGACGGGGGGACAGTTCTCAGACACGTCCAGGTGGTAGACGGCCTGGGAGAACCGCGGCGGCTCATCAGCGTTGAGGATCATCACCCGGACCGTCGCCTGGTCCTTGAAGGGCCCTTTCCGTATGAACCGGGGGTCAACGACCGGGTTCGCCACTTCCACGGAAAAAGTATACGAATTACGCATTTCGTAATCCAGAAGCTGCAAAAAGAAAAGAGAGAAAAAAACCGTAACTGAGTTATTTTTTGCTCTGGTTTTGATCCAGCTGAAGACTTCATCATTCATTTCCTCCATTCATTCTTTTCTTATCCAGCTCGGCTGATTTCCCCCGACTAATTAAGGACGAGCCTCACCTTCTCCTTCAATCCTTCTTATATAATCTCACCGAATATTGTCAAAAGCCCTAAAAGTCAAAATCCTGCTCTTTTAACAGGACCTCACTTCCAATGAGCCTCTGACCAGCTGATGTCTAGTTCATGATTTCTCATTTATCTCCCTTCAGGACACTGGTGGGCTCACACTTTCCGCAGAAGATGTTTAAAGTGTTGCTGATGCAATGATTTGAAAAACTATTCAAACCCCTCAACTTTTTCCAGCTTCATCTTTTACAACCAAAAATTGTCCGTGCGTCTTATTTTTTGTGTGTGAACTAACACAAAGTGGTGGGTAAAGAAACTATTCCACGCTTTAAAAATATGTCCAAAGCTCCTCTGGGTCAATACTTTATTGAGCCATCTTTCACCACCGTTACATTTGGGAGCTTTTTGGTGTGCGTCTCCATCAGCTTCGCACGTCTGCAGAGAGAAATTCAGGACATTTCTTCTTTGTGAATGAGCTCAGGCTTCAACCTCAGTTTTAAAGTCTTGTCACAAAGAATATGAGAATTTTAAAACATTTTTAAGACTTGTAGCACAACAGAAAAACACACACACACACAAAAAAAAAAGCAAATAAATGAATTGTACAGGTTGGGAACAGAAAGTCAGTGGTTAAGATGAACATCGCCCAGCTAACTGCCAATAAATTTACACTCAGCCATGATGCACGTAAAAAAACTCGCTGCACTGCAGAAGCACAAAACCTTGTTAAGCAATTTTGGTCTAGAGTCCAGTGCACACACCTTAGTACACTTGAAATAAAGCAAAACTAACCAACACGTGACTTTTCAGCAATATGTAGAAGCTTGTTTTAACTAAATGATTCCTTGATGTTGATTAAAAAGTACTTGCTTCTCTGTCAGACTATTTCACTTATAACAAGACATTTTTCCCAAGTTTCAAGTGAAATACTGAAAACCAGCTCCTACATCTTCCTGAAAAGTTACTTGTAAGATACTTTTTGTCTTATTTCAAGTGTAATAAGATATTTGCACTAGAAACCAGGCAAAAGTATTTAGTGTTTTTGCAGTGTAGTTAGCTAGACAAACTACCTACCTACCTAGAAAGCATTGTAATTCAAGACCCTCGGTCATTTTTAGTCTTTTCTACTACACACAACGTTTTGCATGCAGGCTCACAAATGGACTCATCTTTTTGTCACGGCTACTTTGCGACCATTGTTTCATAAAAGAGCAGATTTGCAGAGCGGGTGACTAACAGATTCCCTCCTGAGCTGTGTATCTCTGCGGCTCCTCCAGAGTCACTATGGGGCCTCTTGCTTGCTTGTCAGTTTAGGTGGACTGCCGTGTCCGGCATGCTGTTTTCATTTGCTCACTGCAGAAACACAAAACCTCACTAAGAACTTTTGCAGATAACTCGGCGCACTGGAAATAAGACTCAGCGTCTCAGCAAGATGTGAAGATTTGTTCTAAGTGAATAATTTCTTAATTTTGGTGTCACTTGACTTAAGACATGGAAAAGTTTTTTTATTTTATCATAAGTCAAATAATTTGCCAGTTGAACTAGTATTTTTAAAAAATCTGTAATAAGGAATTTTTTACTGGGTTTTATTTTCTAACTTTTTAGTTTATCTTTCTAAAAAGCTGCTAAATTTGGGGGCTTAATAAAGTGTGTGTGACACATTTCTACATTCCATGTATGACTGTCTCCATATTTATGCTCTAGTTTGTGTTGGTCGACAACATGGTACCACAGTGAATGACCCAAAGCCGCTCACCTTGTTCAGCACGATGACGGCCTCTCTGGCTCTGCCGTGACGTTGAAAATCTCCGCCTCCTCCGCGTCCAGGATGGTGAACTCCAGCTGCGCGTTTTCTCCCAGGTCGGGGTCGGTGGCAGTGAGACGGCCCACCTCCACACCTGGTGCAGCCAGCTCCGACACAGAGAACGACCACGCACCTTCAGCGGAGAGGGGGAGGGGAGGGAGGAGGCCACAATGAATGGAGCAGTTTGAGATCTGGCACTGAATGCTCATGAGGACGCTGTCTGGCTCCGTTTGGACTCGAAACAAAGCTGGCATTACGCTGATGCATGCAGCTGCTCCCCCTGCGCAGATTTCATGATGAAGTTTGGAGCATTGTTCGCTCTGTATCATGGCTCTCGCAGTATATCACGGGTCTGCTTGTGCTGCAGGAGCGATCGGTCGGTGCGACGATCGCAGTAAATCATTCGGGGAACAGTATTTCGTCTTGAAGCCATGCTAATGTAGGCAAACTTGTTTCTGCTGGGAAAAAAATGAATTATACAGAGCTGCTGTGGTTGGAGAGAAGGGGAGTAAACATGTTTATGAGGCAGTAGTAAAATTTTTTTTTAGAAAGTATTCACTTTAACCAAAATAATGAAACGACTTTGTGTATTAATAAAGTGTTTTTGGCTCTTGCAGTAGATTTTTCAAAATGTATGAAGCTTCTAAGTCTCCAAATTAATGTTTTTAATTTCTAACAGACGCTGTTGGTCAACTGTAGACGTTGTTCTGCAGAAAACAGAATTAATTGACATGGAATTAAAATGAAACTCGATTAATCAGATTAACCGTGACGAATCGGCTACTGAAATAATCGTCAGCTAATTTAGTCGACAATTAATCGTTTACTGAAACATGCAGACTCAGACAAAGACCAGCAGCTAAAAGACCAATATATTCGGAGCATTAATTAAGACAAAACTTTGCAAAAAATTATGTGACTTCTGCATTTAAGATTAAAAGAAAACTTCTCTATACAAATATATTCTGCCCAGATATAAAGTGTCAGTTTTAGCTTCACCTGGTTCAGAAATCTGGATAAACAAATCTATTAATCGCCATTTGACATCCAGCTATTAATTAGCTAATCCAAAAAACAATGATCAGCAGATTATACTTATTGTATTGATGTAAAGCCAATGAACTTTTCAGATATTTGAAGTACATTTACCTACAAATAATAAACCATTTACTAAATAAATGCTAAGTTGCTGCATTTTAGGCTTAAAAATATTTATTTTCTTATTTAAAAGGAAATTATCATCTAAATATTTTAAATGTATTTCTTATATTGCACAAAAGAAGCTTAAGTGGTTAAATGGGACATCTGCAGAATGTGCATGATGTTTTTAATTATGAGGATCGTCATTAGTTTCGATTGATCGACTACCAACAGAATTGTTAGCCGCAGCCCTGAAGCTAAACGCAATGATAGATTTCAGGTTTGTGCTGAACGCCACCAGAATGACCTTGAGCAGTTTGATGGCCACGAGTCTGGACAATAAAACCCAGCTAAGCTGCCTCAACCCTGTTGATTGGTGTCCTAAGCGTTTTATGGGATAGAAACCCTAATATATTCCTTTAATTTGTAACAACTGCAGAGAGGTATTCAATAAAAAACAGAAGTGAAGTTTAAGCGAATAACAGCTTTGTGATAAAGGGGAGTGAGATGTCATTTATCGATAATAAAAAGAAAAACACTCCTCCTGTGCTGCTCTGAGCCTCCTCGTCTTTTCGCTGCGATATCATCAGATGTTGGTTTTCACAGTTTCACAGGGCCGGTGCGCGGCACGGCTGAATAAAAAAAAACAACAAAAAACCCTGTTAATTGTGTCCTAAAGCGAAAAACTTGTATCCTCGATATGTTATGTGTGCAGAGACGCATGAGACTAACTCTGCAGGCTACCACTCGATAAATCAAATTTTATTTGTATGGCACATTTCAGCAGCAAGGCATTTCAAAGTTGCTTTGCCAAACAAACACAAAAACGCAAAGCCACGCAACAGAATCAACCATCGAAACATAACAGTAAGTCAAGTTCCATCATGAAATTTGTAATTGATTACGTTTCGAATACAACTGTAAACACGTGGGTTTTTAGTCGAGATTTAAAGGAAGTCAGCGTTTCGGCTGTTTTACAGTTTTCTGGAAGTTCATTCCAGATTGAGGTGCATAGACGACGAATGCCGCTTTTGGGGTAACGTTCGCACAAAGAGAACCGGAACCAAACACGGAGAAGCAGCATTCAGCTTCTATGCACCACAGATCTGGAGCAAACTTTCAGAAAACTTTACATTTTTAAGTTTCTTTAAGTTAAAAGCTCAAAACCTCAGCTGGTTAGCATTTGATTCATAATAAACTGGAACATGGATCAATGCATCTGATGAATATTTGCTTCATAATTCTGATGACATTTTTCAAATTGTATTGTTTATTGGTATCTGTTGCCGAAATGTGCTGTACAAGTAAATTTCACTTGCCCAGAACAAATTGTTCCTGAAAACAGGACTTTTCATTTATTAAAACAATCGTCTATTTCATTTAAAAAAGGGAGAAAAACTCCATGATTGTTTTATTTTGCTTTCCTACTTGAACTGTTTACATTTATGTTCCTGAAAGTTTTTAACAAAGCAACCACAAACTCTAAATTTTATTAGGATTTTATGCAACAGATTGAAAATGAAAAGGTGGTTCTCAAAATTTACGAATGAATAAACTAAAAAGTGCGGCATGCGTTTGAGTTCGACTCCTCTGAATGACATCCAGTCCAGCACCAACATCACAATGTTATGAATGAACTTAAATCCCGATTTCTGACTTTTTTTTCCCTCAAAATCAGAATTGCTTATGCAACTTACTACTCAAATCTGCCAAATACATTTGAACGAGCTTTTAGTGTGGATAACATGCAGGTTTACAAATCCTTTAACAAGGAAGAAACAGTTATGTGATTATTTCCTAACAACATAATTATTTGTATTTGGACATAAATAGTGTTAGAATTATTTGGTTAAAATTTTGAGAAAAAAAAAAGCATGAATTATTACTTTTTTGTTATTGTCTTTTGTAGCTGGCCTCAAGTGGGTGGAGGTTTAAAGCAGGAGCAGGAGGAGCGTTAGTTATAAAAGCAGCCAAGAGGCCCATTGTGACTCTGGAGGAGGTGCAGAGATCGCCGGCTCAGGTGAGATTACAGGTGTGCGACATGTCTGTTGATACGTTTCACAAATCTGGACTTCATGAAGGAGAGAGAAGAGGAAAGCCACTGTCGAAAGAAAGTAATAGGAAACTCATTTGCAATTAACCACAAGTCGTGTTGGCAGGACGTAGCAAAAACGTAAAAAAACCAAAAACGTTTTTTATTTATTTATTTATTTTTTGATTGCCGTTTTGTTTGGGAAACAACGACCCTAAACATTCAGATTAGCAGGAGTGAGTTCGCTCACAGTACATCCTGCGCTGGAAACGGCCAAGTCAAAGTTCAGACATGTCCATCCCGGAGTCTTAAAGCGGATGTTCTAAGATAATCTCCATTGAGCTCGTTTGCTGTTTTGGTATGCAACGTTAAAGTCGCCAAAATTCACCAAAAGCGTCTTCCAGCAAAAGCGGCTGAACAGATTACTGACACACGGGCCAGAATTCCCATTTGTATAACAATAAACAAATTCCCTTCATAATTACGATCTACTATGTGTTAGGCCATCGCTTACAATCCCAGTGAAACTCATTGAAATTGTAATGTGATGGATTTCAAGGGGTTTAAATACTTTGCAGAGCTCTTTAAAAGCTGCGTTCTATAATTTATGCAGGTTTCTGGTTTCTCCCCAGTACTACTCCATCTGAACTCAAACATTTCAGCCATGCCGTTTGACTATCACTGAAATTATTTCCGATCTCCGTCTCTTAAAAAGCCCGGAGCTGCTCTGGATGTCCGTCCTCAAACGCTGAAAAACTTCTGGTTTCAGACCAATTATTCTCAAACATTCAGCGTCGTTTCTTTAGTTCTGGTCAGGAAATGGAAACTGAGCCGCCTAAGAATCACAGACATGAGGATGATGCTGATCACTCTGTGTTAACATGGAGATGTATTTCAACTGAAGCTCAAAGTCTTAAGTGTCAAACAGCTGCATGTTTATATTTCCGCGACTGACAGTATGTGGGTATAAAAAAAAGGTTAAATTCTTCATGAAGAATTTATAGTTAAAGCTCATTATCATCAATTGATGTTGACATTAAATTAACTTCAAAGGAAGAGCATCAAACAATGACGGTTAATACCGCTGAATGTCAAAACGTTACATTTTCAAATAGATTAACATTTACCAAAGGAAAAAAGTATGAAACTAAATTTGTTAAATACAAGCCCAGTATCGCCAATACCGATACCGATACCGATACTTTTTACTGTCCAAGTTTGAGGCATCATCCAACTTCTGGCCTGCATGTATGATCATGGTTTTTTCTTTGAATTTCTTTTCTGAAATGTGAAACAGAATTTACTAATCTTATAAGTAGATACAAAATACTTGAGTGACGTGCTTCCATGATAAAAAGACACAAAACAACTTTCTGTGGATTTTTTCCTAAAATGCAAAAAAGATATAATTTGAGAGAAAAATCTTCTTTGAGGTAGAGTTGAGAGACTCCAGTACAAGGATAAAAACATTTTTAATGGACAAACTGTTTTTTTGGGGGTTTTTCCCCCCCACTGCGCGTCAACCTAAATGTAGCTTTTCCAGTATTTGGCACAAACGCTGAAGCTTTCCTAACGGAGCCGCGGCCTGTTCTACTGCCACTGTTTCACTGAGACAGCCAGCGACCGGCGGCGGCGTTTACCTGGCATCTCGTAACGAGCGCTGCTTGTTTTGATGCGGCACAGCAGCAAAAAAAAATAAAAATCAAATCCTGAGGAAAAACTTCCCTTAATCAAATTGGTGCCTCCTCCTCATAAACACACATTGTAAAAAATAAATAAGTAAATAAAAACACGCCCTTCGCTTTCAAAGAGCATGCCAAATGAGCCGTTTGCTAAAACTGTGGCGTTATTGTCAAAGTGAAAATAACGCCCTGCAGTGAAGGGGTTTATATCATCAGATATCAGTAAATAAATAACATGCTGGTGCTGTCGGGAGTTATAATATTGCTTTCATAAAATGCCTGTGTTGCAGCACAATATATCAACATAAGAAAAAAAGAGGCAGTGGTGTGGGGGCTTTAAACATTAAGATGAATGGCAGTGAGTAGAGACGGGGGCGGAAACGCACACAGGGAAGAGGTAGTATATAAAGAAATGCAGGGTTTTGCTGAAAGTGTTGGACACATTCTGCAGTGATTTTGCTGTCTATTGAAGCAGAAAGCACTGAACTATAAGATGAAATATTAATAGCGGGGAACCGGGAAAAAGCTTTGATGGGGAAAAGAAAAGGGGACATGATCTTTCACTCTTCTGCATCAAGACGCAGTCCGTGTAAACGTTGGGGACCAATATGGGACGCTTACGTGGAGTGCCTTGCAAAATAAAATAAAAAAAATAATAAAATGGTACTCGCACATAACCTTTCCCCGCATTTCGTCATGTTGTAACCCCAAATGTCTCTGTGTATTATTGGGATTTAATGCGATGAACAGAGACGAGGAGCAAATATTTGTGTTGACAGAAAAAAAAAAAAAAGCATCAGGACAAAAAAAGTTAAGGCGGGAATGTCAAAGAGAAACTCGTGCAGCAGACTAGAGCAGCAACGCGCTGAGATTTAAAGATCAGAGTTCAATTCTTCATCAGAAAGAGGGAAGAGGCAGACGAGAACCGACCGGAACGGCGCTCCTGATCAGGACAAACAAAGAACCGGAACATGGGTTTGAAATGGCTCTGTCTAAAAACAGCGGTTTTACGGTTGTAATTCTGCCCCTTTAAGGACCCCAAAGAGTTAACGGAGAACTCCGGTCCACAAACAGCATAAAACTGAAGGAATAGTCTTGAAGCTGAGCTTCCAAACCAACAAATGACGCGCCAGATTGTAAGAGGTCAGAGTGAAAGATCCCTTTAACTTTTATTTGGAGAAAATCATGGAGAAAACCTGCAACAAACCCCATGAAGCTGTGGGCCAGTTTCATTTTCCAGAAGAATAACAGCTCTAAAACACACAACCAAAACAACAATGGAATGGTTCATGTCAAAGCACAATTATGTGCTGGAATGGCCTAGTCAAAGCCCAGATCTCAATCTGAAAGAGAATTTGCAGCAAAGACTAAAAACTGCTGTGCACAGAGGCTCCGTCATCCACTTTAACAGCGTTTCTCAGCGGGGCTGAAAACAAGTGAATGCCACACTTTTCAGCTCAAATTCAAAATGTTGAAAATGTTTTTTTCTTTTTTTTTTCTTGCTGCCGATCACATAAAACCCATTAAAGTATGTTTATGTTCATGGCTGTATCTGACAGAGGGCTGTTGATGCTTTAGCGACCTCGCTTCCTCTGCAGCTCATGCTATGTGAGAGCGAGTTTCCAAAACGACGAACTCGGTAAGAAACGCTCAGCTCTCAACCCGAACCCAAACGAGGCGAAAACTATCCGAATCTCTGTCATCGCAGGACGCTTTATCATCTCGTGATCCTCACTACGTCTACGATCGGAAGCCGCTGCGCTGACGAGGCGGATCCGCTCACTGCGTCTGAAGGGGGCGGGTTGTCGTTGACGTCGCTCAGCTTCACGGTGACGGTGGTGGTCCCCGTCAGCCCACCCAGATGTCCGCCCATGTCCTTGGCCTGGAGGACCACCAGATATTCGTCCTGCGTCTCCCTGTCCATGTCAGGTACGGCGGTCCGCAGGATGCCTGGTGGAGAGGGAAGCAGGGACAACAAAAAAAGAAGAAGAAGAATCACAACAGCTCCAGATTTCACAGTGACGCCCCGTCTCCTCGCGTTAGCGTCAAGGCGAGTCATACATTTTAAAACGAGGAGATTTCCAAACATACGACTCCAGGCCACCGCTCTTTCCCTAAACTGACTCAGAGAGAGAGAGAGAGAAATCGAGTTTCTGCTGAACATATGGTGGGAACGG